>NC_141575.1:865000-962500 GCF_036417535.1 Chlamydotis macqueenii | reverse complement strand
CACCAAGGATGCTGGGTTTTAAATACCGTGCAGACCCAAATGCCCACGGGCCGTGAGTGAACGGTCGCGGGCCGCGGCCGTGCTTCCAGGAGGCCGTCCCGTCCCCGCGAGCAGGTTATTGGGGGGGTTGCCGTTGGCCAGCGTGCTGCCGGGCGGCCGCGGCCGCGCCGGGGCCCTGGCACTTCCGCTGCCATTAGCGTGCCGGTGGCTGCGCTGGAAGTGATGTATTGTTGTGTTCTTTCCCGTCCCCTCTGCACCTTAATTCCACGATGCATTGAAAGGTCAGTGAGCTAAACAGTAATAAACTCATAGGTTGATATACTGAGGAATAAAAAAGGGAAACAATAGCCACCGCATGTGAGCTTATATGTCAAAAAATACATATATTATTCCCGTATTCAAACGAAGAGTAATTTATAAAGGCAGGTGCTGGTAGGCGCGGACGTGTTGCCAGCGGATAGCAAGGGTTCCTCCTTCTGAGGAGCCCCGGCGACGCTGTGGCTCCTTCTCAGCCGGTGTTAACAGCATTCAGCCGGCAGCCAGGGCGGCCGCTGCAACCTGCCGAGGAGCTGCGGCTCCGCTGGCGGCAGAGGAGTTCATCAGCGGTACCGTCCCCTGCCCCCAGGGACACCAGGCCCTATTAGTTGTGCTGATCTGCTTCCTATAGTTCATAAGGAGAGATCTGAATTAACACACAGCTTAATTCTTGTTAGAACCAGTTAATCAACTCGTGGCTTTGCCATTCAAATGAATGACGCGTCTCACTCAGGGGCAAAACAAATGTTACCTCCCCCCGCACGCACTCCGTCATTCCTTTGTCTGTGGGTTGTCTGCAGGCTCCGCGCTCTGCCCCGGGTGCGTTGGACGCGGGAGCGCTACTCAGTCGTGGGATGAACGCAGCGTGCCACCCCTCTGTCACCGGCCGGCAGACCTGCGCGAGGGTGGCGTGCGAGGCACCTCGGTGGCTTCGCCGTTGCCCTTACCTGCTGGGTTTCTTCCTCTGGTGCTTCAGGGCTCTCCCCAGCTCCCCCGGTCTCCACCGCAGACACCAGCTTCTGCGTTTAAACCTTGGGGAACGCTTGCTGTCCTTCACAGATTTGTCCACGGAGGGCTGGGGATTTTGAATATGAATTTACGTCTGGATGGATAGTGTCGTTTTGGACAAAGCCCTTTAATCTTTGGCCTGTTCGTGGAAGCAAATGATGCAGAAATTGTAGCAATTGTACCAAATTACTCCACTGCAGATTTTGGCCTGGCGTCTTGCGGCATCAGGGGAGCAGAGCGGGACTGCTGCGGCGATACTGGGAGGGTGAACAAGCTTTGTAGCAGAAATGCAGCTGGGGAAAACCAGCTGGAACAGGGCAAAACACGGACTGCGAAACCGTCCAGAGGTAAAAAGAAGAAACAACAGCAGAGATCATTCCTGAGAAAGGAGCAGGAGCTGGAGCGGGTTAAAATCAGAGCATTGCTAAACGTGCCGACACCAGAGCAGAGCAGGAATAAGATAAACAGGAGGAGGGGCTCACCAAAACAACACGGAAAAGTCATCCCCCTGTGAGCAGCACCGCACGGGCCGGGAGCGGGGCGAGTCCAGGGAGCAGGAGGGGGCGAGGGACAGAGCTGTCCTGAGGCAGCCACGCTGGCTCCATGCAGCTGGGGTGGGCGCGGGGACCACCACCCCTCCTGGCGCCAGGACCCTCGCGTGCGGCATTGCCCTCCCTGCCCACCTGCACCCGGGCCACGGCAGGGCTGTCCGCAGCACGCGTGTGCCGGCCCAGGGGCGCGGCGGGACGGTGCGTGGGGTTGTCAAACCCCGCTCATCTGTGGACCCCTGAACGGGCAACAAAAATAATTCAGAGACATGATGAGACATCTTTATTATTCTCATGAAATTATATGGAATTATAGTTTTAAATGAAGGTGACAGGTTTCAAATGTGTATTTTAGAGCAAAATGAGCGCTGTGCTTGCTTCAGTTGGGAAAGCTGGCCAGTCAGGGGGTCGCCTCCCCCTGTGCGTGGGGTTTAGGGCATGGGGGTGAAATCTGTACGGGGGCGGCTGCCGTTCCCGGGCAGCGCAGCGCAGCAGGCAGCAGTGCTGGTGCTCGCTCAGCGCGTGTGTGGCAGCTGCAGGTGGGTTTGGAGCCCACAGTGCTGCGCGGAGCAGAGATGGGTGCGGGCGCCCGTGCAGGTACGTGGGATGCAGCGGCGGAGCCCCAGGACCCGCTCGTCCAGAGCACGAGTGCCTGCTCTTACTCAGACCTAACGAGATGAATTGGGCTGGGGTGCACACGGCTGCATTACGTCTCTGACGGAAATGTTGATTCAAGGAGCCGCAGCTCTAGTGATTTTGCACTACTGTAATTATTTTCAAACTTTCTTTTCGGCACTGTTGATAACAGCGTGGCACCGTGCCAGCGTGACCTGATTAAACTCACAAATTGTCAGCCTTCATCTGCAGGGCGCAGGAGAGAGTGCTGACTGAGCATCGCTTCAGAAATTCTTGGTCTAAAACAAAAATTAGATTTAAAATGTTGTTCCCAACGAGCCAGTGCGAGAGCACTGGCGATTTCAAACACATACTCCGTATTCCGGCATCGCGATAGCAGCCACGTCCCCGGGCAGCCAGGGGAGGTCTGCTTTTTGCCTGACGTCTCCTGTAGTTGAGGAGCGAGTGGCCCCTTTTTCCCTGGGCGCCTTAAACCAGCGCCTGGACCTCGCAGGAGGGGTGGCGTCCAGGGGTACAAGCCTCCTGAAGAGTAGCGTAGTGCTTAGATCCAGTTGGAAGGAATTGATAAGCAAATCAATTATTTCCAAATGGATCATGCTCTTACTTTGCCATGTGGTCTTGCATCGAAGTGATGTAACGTACAGGATCATGCCAGCCTTGCGTACATCTAGCTCTCTTGGAGAACAACTGGAAGGCGTGTGTGTCTGTACCCATGCACGGGAGGAGGGTGCCCGTGGGGTGCCGCGGCAGGGCTGGAGGAAGGGCCGGGCCGCGGGCAGGGCCGGGCCCCGCGGGGCAGGAGGGCTCTGCCGGAGGGCTCCTTGCAGGCGTGCAGCGAGCGGGCGGCGGCCGGGCAGACGCAAGAAATACTGACTGTGTTTTCTCTTGTTCTCTCTTTTCTGCCCAAGGTTTGAGCATCCGAGGAGCCCAGGAGGAAGACCCTCCCGATCCCCAGCTAATGAGACTAGACAATATGCTTCTGGCAGAAGGAGTCTCAGGTCCGGAGAAAGGTGGGGGATCGGCGGCAGCAGCTGCAGCCGCAGCAGCCTCAGGAGGGTCTTCAGATAACTCTATTGAACACTCAGATTACAGAGCCAAATTGACCCAGATCAGACAAATCTATCACACAGAGCTGGAGAAATATGAACAGGTCAGACATCAGCCTCTCAGTTGTACGTGTACCTGCCGCTGCTTCCTCCGCACCTCCGCTTGCCAGCGCCCGCCGCTGCCCAGCTCCGGACCACGTCCCCTCCTCCCCTTCCCCACCCCACTCTCCCCGTAAAGAGCCGTGACGCTATGGGAGTCCGTCGGGCTTCCAGGAGCCGCTCACTGGACCCAGGACGCATGTCGTGCATGCCTGAGTGTTTTCTGTTGTCTGTAACTGCACCAAAGCAGCGCCTGAGCCCGTGTTTCTCCCCTTCGAGCCAGCCCAGAGAGGGAGAGAAGCGGAGCTGTCTGTCACTCGGTGCCACTCTTGTGCCCCGTGGTGAAGTGTGGCAAGGCTGGGCCTGGCGAGCCGCGCAGCGCAGGCAGGAGAGGGCCGTGCTGGCCATCTCAGCCCACAGGAGCAGGTGGCAGGAGGCTCCGGTGCCAGGCTCGGCCGTGGTGGGTCGGTCGCAGCAGGTTGCAAGGGAGTGGGCAGCGAGGTGTGGGCACAGCCCCTGGCCCCGGCTTCGGGAGCTGCCGCTACGGATAGGAAATACGGAAATCCCAGTTCAGGCAGCCACCGGCACTCGGTGTCTTTGTGTGGAGCGCAGAGCGTGCTGTGGGTTTATGTTCACTGCCCAGACCTGGTGACCTGCCACCTGCGCTGGTGGCACCGAGAGCGGCTGTCACGCGCTGCTGGCTGGTGCTGGGCGCAGCGTGGCTCCTGCCCACGGGGTGGGGGCTGTGCCATCCCGGTTTCCCTGTCATCCACGGGAGAGGCCGCTCTGCCTCCTCTGTTTGCTGGTTTTGTGATGAACAATGGCGTGAAAGGAGATGGGCGAGGGAAGAATGGCAGGAGATCTCTGGCCCTCGCAAGCCTCAGACGATGTCTTCATTTCCCCTCCCAGAGGTGTCCTAATAAGGCTTGTAAGCCCTGAGCCTCGTCAGCTCAGCGAACCTCGTCAGCTCAGCGAACCTCGTCAGCTGGTGGTTTCCCGAGCTGAGCCGGGGAAGTCCTGCGCTTGCCCCCAGCCCATCACGGCGAAGCGTTGGGCTGTACAGACCAAAACCACAAAAGAGATGTGGAGGCAGTGGTAAAACCACTCAAAACCACGAGGGCGAGGAGGAGAGTGCACCGTGCTGCCCAGCCCCTGTGGGTCCCCTCCCAGCCTCGCCAGTGCCCGGCGGGGCCTGGGTGCCTTGATAACTTTTATTTTAGTTTCCCTTTTTTGTGTGCGAAGACCCTCTGAAGGGTCTCTGACTACTTTGCTTTGCTTTTTTCTGCCAGCAGAAGCAAAGGCGCGGTCTGTGACAGGCCATGCCGACACAGCCCACTGGTGCTGGCCGAGCGTCAGCTGTGGGCAGGAGCGATGGGGTGGTGGGGAGTGGGTGTGGGGCACCCGTGGGGCACGGAGGGGCTGGAGGGGGCCGGTGCCTGCCGGCACAGTCCGTGCAGCGTGCTGCTGCAGAGGCTGGCGGGACGGTGGCTTGGCTGGCACGGGGCTGGTGCGGTTCAGGTGCCGGTGACACAGCGAGGCTCAGATGCCAGCAGCGCTGCCTCGTCTGTGCCGTCTCTTTCACTGAGGTGTTCAAGCGGTGAACAAATAACTGAGCAAGTCACTGACAGGGGCTTTGTGCAAATCTCCTTTTCTCCCTCAAACCAACCCCCTCTGCACCCTCCAAGGACCCTAAATGTCCCGCGCGGACCCTTGGGCTCTGCTGGCACGGCGGGGCCCGGCGTGCAGCTGTAGCGCTGAGATGGGGCTGGCCGTCGGTTAATGAACGCTGTTCGGCAGGAGCGTGGCTTGGAAAACCACAGGGCGAGGGGCTGGAGACAGATGTGGGGCCACAGCCGCAGCAGGTCGGTGCTTGCAGCCGTCTCCTGGCACGCGTCCTCTGACTCTAATACGTTTAATGATGTGGGGGAAGCGGGAGCATTTTTAGCCCCGTAGCTCCATTTACAAAGGTTTCGGCTGAAATGTCACAGCCATCCGTCTGCACCACGGGAAACTTTGGAGGATGCTCGAGTGCTGCTGGGAGAGGGAGAGAGAGGTGGAGCTGATCTGACGCATGCACGCTTCCCCGCTAATCCTGACACCCAGCAACCTCTGCTCGGCAGAAATGTGGTAATGTCCCCAGCCTCGCAGCAACCTGTCTCCTGCCAGCTTGTCTCAACGCGGAGCCCGTCTCCGCAGCCAGCAGGCAGCCAGGACTTTGCATCTCCGCTTCCAGTGGCCGCAGGTTCCTGAGATGTGGGTGCCGTCCTGCAGCCGGGGCGCAGCTCAGCCCCCGCGCAGGGAGCAGTGCCTGCCGTCCCCTTTCCTGGTGCAGCCGCTGCCACCACCCCACGGCAGCCGACAGCGGGAACCGGAGCGGCCTCCTGGAGACGCTTTCCAGGCAGAGTTTGATCCTGACATTTGTTGCCAGTTAGGGGAATGCGCTCAGAAGGAAAAAAAAAAAAAAGAAAGAGAAACAGAAAGTGTGTCACGCCATCACACAGCTCTCCCCGCGCCGTGCGCCGGGAGAAATGGCCGTACACAGGCAGCGCCTTCCATAATTTACAGCTGCTATAATAGAGATGACATATTGAAAGCTATCTTCTATAATTACACTCAAATACATTTTTTGCTGTAGGCAAAAGTACTGTCGGGGTCCCAGGCCTCCTGGAGCAGCTGGGAACCTGCTCCCTGAGTTCACAGATGTCTTCTGAATTCACCCCAAACCGGGGTGAAGTGTGGCTGTGTGGAAGGCACCAGCAGCCCCACGGAGTCCCGGCTGGCCCCGTGCCCCTCCAGACTGTTTTGGGCCCTTTCCTCTCTTTTTCCTGTGCTCGTCTGAGGAGTCTTGATGAAGCGACAAGGCTAGCAGGAGCATCCCCCTCCTGCAAGGCTTCTGAGCAGGTTAACAAGGCCATCACTTACAACCTGACATTGTTAATGGTCTCGGGCACCAAGCAGAGGCCTGAAAAATAGTACGGAAAAAAGGATCAACTGGCTCGGATGCTATGAATAAACAAGAGAGAACAAGACAAAGCATCGGAGTCTTCTGAGCTTCCGCTCCGCTGCGCTGAGCAGCTCTGCAGATGGGAGGTGCTGGTCAAGATCAGTGCAAAGGCTCTCGGCGTAGCTGTAACCCAACAAAGTCTCCTCAGGCAATTCAAGTAAATTCAGGGAGAGAGTTTTGCTTCTTGGAAGCAAGAAACTCACCTTAGCTTTGAAACATCCAAATTTTGATACTATATTTGTGGAGAAGTCATTCTCTTAGAAAAGACATATCTGAAAATACTTTTAATGCAGCAGTTGCCATTTTATTGTACTTTAAGCCTGAATTCCCCAGATCTGCAAACAAGGGCGCGTGGCAGGCTGTGTGCCTGAAGTGTCATTTCAGTGCCGAACGCTCGGACTCGGCTGTGTCTCTGGGACGGCCAGAGCCGCTCCCTCGTCTCAGGGAGGGAGTTGCTGGGTTTCGGTGCCTGCGTTGCCTCACCTCTGGCATGGTTTACCCGGTGAGCCAAAGCTGGTGCTTTGCCGTCGGTCGGATGGCTGAATCCAAGCTGTTGCACGCTAGGGCCGTCCGGGCAGCTCGGCAGACGCCGCGCAGGAAGGACATGGTTCTGCTGCGGCGAGGCCGGCGGGAGCAGGCACTGGCCCAGTTGCCTCCCCTGCTGGGGGCTGCCGTGCTTCCCCGGGGGCTCGCAGCCCTCTGCCGCACCAGGCCGCGATCCGCCTCGTGGGTCTGCCTTTGTGCAGGCCAGAGCTTTGGCATGGGAGGAGAAGTAGGTCAGCTGGGACAACGCCGGCTCTCCCTGGGCGAGAGGAGGGTGGCCGACGCTCAGGGCAGCGGCCCCGTCTCTTCGGCCTGGAGAGGGGTCGGCGGCTCGTCGCCTCCGCGAGCTTGGCTGCCTGAAATGTCAAAACAGAAAGAAAGAAGATAGGCGAATGAGAAGGGAGGGCGAGAAGCGTCAAACTGCGTAACCCGGAGCTCAGGAAGTCCTGAGGAAGGCGGGGAGCGGCGGCTGGCCGGAGGAGCCGGCGGTTCCGCGCTGGCCGGGAGTGGCGGGGAGCTGGCGCGGCCTCCGCACGCTGTGCCCTCCCCGAGCCTCGCCGGAGCGCTGCCTCCAAACGGGTGCCGCAAGGATGTAAATTAGCCTGTAATTTACTTTCAGTAGTGTAAAGAAAAAAAAAATCACTTTGCCTGAAGTGTATGCATCTTTCTTAAGGGTGTACCCAGATTTTAATTATCTAAATGTAAATACTTAACGAATTTTACTTAGAGTAATGAGCTAAAGTGCACACTACATAAATGAGATGTTCTAATTAATCATGTATGAACTACTGGTTTAAAGAAAAGCTATGTGAATTCTGCAAATGTTGGGCTATTGCCAAATTGCTAATCAGCATTTGCATTCATAGATGGCTTCACTTAATAAGTTGTGAGACGTTCAGCAAATGTTGTAGGAAATGATGAGTTTTTAGATGCATAAACTTTTAACTTTTAACTCTTTCCCGTGCATGATCTATTGAAATGTGGGAGAATCCCTCAAAATGTAGCTGCCAGACAGATTACGGAGGTGTTTTTCCCCCGGCTTTAGAGGAAAAAGGGGAGCTAGCGTCAAACAGCTATGTGGCCTGTGTGGCCTGGACGAGATGCTTGCGGTGCTTTCTCCACGGGATTTACTGGCTGCTGAGCATCGTGCTCGTCGCCTGTTACATTAGATGCACGAGAGCGAAATCCTTGGCCCTATTTGGCTGTGACGGCGGCCCAGTGACGTGTTACGATGGCTGGCCCGCGCGCAGACCTCCCGCCGGTGTGTCAGCCTCGCGTACATCCACCTCCCTCTGATAAGGGCGCGGGGAGCAGAGAGCCGTTTGCCTCACGCTGCCCGCAGACCCCGCGGTGGCCGGTGCCGTGCCCAGCCCCTCTCCTCAAGAAGGGAGTAGGTTAGTGCCCAAAACGTGCTGGAGTACCAGGCTGGCCCCGGGACGGGATCAGCTGCGTGGCCACCGTGCCGCTCTGCCCAGCAGACAGCAGTCCCAGGGTTTGTTTTTGAAAGAGATAGGGGAGACATAAATCAGCGGAGTTTGTGGCAGCTTCCCGCCTGCGTGGGGACGTTGGGATGGCGGCGTGACAGCCGCTCGGTCATGCGGAGGCTCGGCTCAGGCGGCGTCTGTTGATGATGCACCCTGGAGAAGTTGATATCATCGTGTCCGCTCACCTGTGTAGTCTGGGACTGGTAATTGATGGCTCCTCGAGCCTGCCCTTGTCCAGCAGCTCGGCGGCGCGGGCATGACTTCGCTAAACCCCCCCGTTGAGGGGACACGCGGCGTCTCGGCAAGGCCCAGAGACCCTCACCTGCTGCGGGGCTTGGCGAGCTGCAGGATGGGCAGCCCTTGGCAGGTTTTTCTCGCTTGGCTGCTGAGCATGAGCTGGTCCCCGCTGGCACGCACCTCCTGCCTGCAGCCATAGCACGTGCCCACCCCGGCCTCTCTTCCCCAACGCGGTCTGGCTGGGGGCGTGCAGACGCTGGAAGGGGTAAGCGTGGCAGGAGCTGGGCCGCGGTCGCTCAGCTCCCCTGGCTGCCGCAGGACGGTCCCGGGTCTCGCATCTGTGCGCATGCGGAGGGGACGGGGCAGCGCGAGGGTGCCCCTGCCCCCTGGTGCTGCCTCCCCCTCGACAGCCAGAGCTTGTGTCCTTGTGGGACAACACAGAACTGTTTCTGACCCTCCCATTCCTTTGCAGGCGTGTAATGAATTTACCACACACGTGATGAACCTGCTCAGAGAACAGAGTCGGACACGTCCCATTTCTCCCAAGGAGATTGAAAGGATGGTGGGCATCATTCATCGAAAATTCAGCTCCATCCAGATGCAGCTCAAACAAAGTACATGCGAAGCAGTAATGATTTTAAGATCAAGGTTCCTCGATGCCAGGTAAGGCAGAGGCGAGCGCTGCTGGCTCTTTCTGGTGGGGGGCAGTTGCTGGGCGGCCCAGGGAGAGCCTGGCCCTGCTGGGAGAGGGTGCTCTGCCCCAGCAAAGAGCCATGGCCCCGTCCTGCACCCAGCAGCTGCTGTGGAAGGGGGTTCCTTCCCAGAGCTTCCCTAAACAGCCATAAACAGCCACCTCCCCTCTGCATATTGCAGTGCAAAGACTGGGCTTGTTTACCCAGTGCTGCTTGTTTACCCTGCTCATGCGGGAGTCACGGAGGATTTGTGCAAAGGGCTGTTTTGTCACCCCAGCCGTTATGTTAGGGGCTGCTGGTACCGACGTCTCGCAGCATAAGGCCAGCCTTGCAAAACACTGACCCCGTAATGGAAGAGCCAAGTTCTCTGGGAGGGATGTGCCCACGGGCGGCGCTGACGCTGGGTTAGCAGCTGTGCTCGCCCGAGGTAAGGAGGGCGACAATGCCTGCGAAAGCCAGATCTGCTGGCCCCTCTCCCAACAAGCTGTCGCCTGACGGGGTCGCGGGAGAAGGCAACACCTTCCGAACGGCCCACAGCCAGCGCACGCATCCCTCTCATGCCCGTGTCGCTGCCCACCACAGCCCGCCGGCCCCCAAAGCAGGCTGGGCTTTCTGCAGGCTGCGTGCAGGCAGGCAGGCGGGGATTGAGAGGGGGTTTCCAGGCACAGCCAGCTTTGTCTGGAAGCCCTGATGAGGCGAGATGCCGATCCCGGCCCCATCCCTTTCACAGGGCTCCCCTCTGCAGGGCAGGGCCCTGGCAGCTGGCGGAGCAGGAGCTGGAGGAGCAGCAGGCACCACGCAGAGCCTGCCTTCAGCAGCGAGCGCACGCTTCACACCTGAAAGCTGTGAGGAGCTAAACAAGAGCAAAATAATTTTATTAACAAGGAGGTCACTGGCAGGTGTGGCAAATTAGGGTAATTACAAACAGTTGGAGGAAATGTCTGTGGAGAGCTCAGTAACTGCAAAAGGTAAAGCTTGCAGATGCACGTTTTAAAGTGATTTCTTTAAAAAGGAGGAAGGTAAATAAGGCAAAATGAGCGGAAGCACAGTAATGAGATAAACATAGCTCTGGGGAGCGAGTCTGCCTGCTCCAGGATACAGCGCAGTTAGCAGCACCGTGATGCCGCTGGAAGAGCGCGCTGGGGATTGCGCTCGCTGCTTGCTGGCCTCGGGCGCAGGCAGTTTGATTGCAACCAGCCCTGAGGGGAAGGGAGCTCTGAAGGCAGTGTTTAACTGGTGCTTTCCAGAGGGTGTTCTGGGGAGAAGGAGCGCAGCTGGTGTCGGCTCAGAGGGAAGGTGTTGCAGCCGTGCAAGTGCTGCCGCTGTAACCCGTGCGGCAAGAGTGCGGCAGCGGGACGGCTGCCTGCGCGCCAAGGGGCTGCGGTGCTCCCCGGCCGGCGCTGCCTTGCACCGGGTGCTGTGCTTCAGAAAGGCTTTGTGTTCCAACCAGGCCGCGAGTCTGCACGCCTCGGCGCTGGCACACGCGGTGTGAGAGCCCAGGCCCTGCCCAGCCCGCGGCAGAGGGGTGCACAGATGGGTCTCCCTCGCAAAGCCCCGAAAGCCCCTGGCTGAGGGAAGCCGATTAGCTCAGTGGGTGCCACCTAAGGACACTGCGGCCACCCTGCCCTTTTCCACTCTGCTCACCCCCGACGCCTGCGCGGAAGCCCCAGCTGACCTGCTGCCCAAGGTGGGAGGCTCCTGAGGCTGCTGCCGGCATGATTTCGCAGCCGGGAGGTTCAGGTTGGGTTGTGTATTTGGGTGCGGAGGTGCTGCGGACCCGCTGCCCAGCTCAGTGCCCTGCCTCGCCGTTCGCTTCCTCGTGCTTTCTGCCACAGCGCGCGCCGTGGCCCGTCAACCTGCGGGATGCAACCCTGCGCAGAGGCGGATGGCGGAGCTCAGGTCCCTGCGGAGCCAGATGTGGGCATCGCAGCCCGCCGGCCCCTCCGCACAGTGCCCAGAGTTGGAGGGAGGGCTGCCCCGGGGGGATTGGGGTACTGAGACCGTGCTGTTACAGTGCCGCGTGCTGCAGCATGGACACGTGAAACAAGGGTTGCTTCCACCCCAGCTGACCCTGCCGGAGCCCTGTTTGCATCTGGAAGAACAGCTGTGGTTTTCTTTTCTCGTTTCAGACGGAAAAGGCGTAACTTCAGTAAACAAGCCACAGAAATATTGAACGAGTATTTTTACTCTCACCTCAGCAACCCCTACCCCAGTGAAGAAGCCAAAGAAGAGCTGGCAAAGAAATGCAGCATCACAGTATCGCAGGTAGGCAGCGGGTGGGAGCGGGTCCTGGCCCTGTCCCTCTGCACCCCAGGCAGTGCGTCGACCTCTCGCTCCCCTTGCAAAACTGCCGTCTGCCTCCGGGCTCTGGGCTGTGCTTCCAATGGAGGCGTGCGATACGGAGCAGGTCCCTGCCCGGCGCCCCTTCGTGATCCCTTCAGGTTTGGATTGCTGCCCGTGGTGACGTTCAGCAGGGTGGTGGAACGTGACTGGGCTCCCCAGGAAAGGCAGCGTGCCTGCGGAGGGCTGGGCTTCTGCTGGGGTAAAAGGAGCGTATGTGTAAAGATGGAGATAGAAGTTGAAAGGCTGTAAGGTTGGCACCCTACTTCACGTCAGCTTTCTCTTTGCACAGGCAGTAAGATTCCTTGCTGAGCCTTACGGTCTGTTATGAATTCTTTACAACTTACCGTGGTTTCGGGGGAAGGCCGGTTTATTGACAAACATATAATCTATCTCTATAGATCAGAATTTCTTTGATTGCTTGAAGCTGTTTTTCTAAGCCAGCCAGCAATTCAGCCTCTTGATACACTGAGGTGACACGAGCGGCGTCTCTGTAGGCAGATTTGCTCCTTTTATCACATGTAACAGATGTTACTGTGAAGTTAATGCAAGAGAACCAGCATCTTCCCCATCAGAGATGTGCGCTGTCGGTGGCTATGGCTGCGTTCTGTACCGGCCCAGGTACGTTTGCAGCACTGCTCTGGTGTCTCGCAGCAATGTTCTGGCCGATGAGGCCGCTCCATCGAGCTTCCCTTCACCTTTCCTTGACGAGATGGCTTCAAAAGCAAGACAACGCTTGGCATTTCTTGCCAGTAGGTTTGATAGAAAACCAGGTGATTCCCTCAGCAGATCTGGCTCGTGCAGCTGGGGAGCGGTTGCATTGGGTGGCAGGGAAGGCTCAGCAGCAGTTTCCAAGTTCTCCAGCCGCCCCGCTGCCCACTGCCAGGGCCGGTGTGCCTTCTCCTCCCAGCTCCATCAGCTCCGCTTATCAATATTTCAGGTCCTTTAGAGGAACAGTGCCTGCGGCGAGCGTGTTAACTATTCATGATTGCAGGCTGCAGTATTGGCATTATTAGCAATGCAACCTTTAGCTTTATAATTAAGACCTGAGTTGAGATTTACTTTATAGGTCTCCCTTGAATGCATGAAAAATTCAGGCACTTTATTGAAGACTTTCAAATGAAAGGCCGCCCAGCTCCCCCGGATTTGGTATTGCTTAACTGGCTGTGGATGCACCCTCAGTACAAAGCCCAGCAAAACTGCCCTGTGACGTGAGAGGCCAGCGGAGACCCGTGTGTGCCCTGCTCCCTCCTTGTCATTCCTCGGCACGCAGCACGAACTGTGCTCCGAGTGGGATGGGGAGTGTGCGTGCCCGGTGCCAGGGGAGGGTTAGGGCTGGAGATGGGGACAGTTTCTCCCCGTCCACCTCCGAGTGGCTGTGGTAATGAGCAGGAATTCTTGGAGGGAATTTCAGCACCAAGCTCATTCTCTCTTGTGTTGGCCCAAGATGGTTCATAGCAATTCCTCCAGTAAGCGGTGTCCAAAAATCTGGCCACGTGAGCAGAGGCAGCCTGCTGTGTGTTAGGAGAGGCAGCGCCATCGGCACCAACTTGGGGAAACCGACAGTTCTCCTGCTCTGCTGGCAAAGTGTAACTGGGAGAGGTCACACGGCAGAGCACAGCGGGCTGCTGAAGAGACGTCTTCTGTCCACGTGGTGGGCGGTGGATTGTGCCTGGCAGAGGAGGAGTTGGTGATCCTGGAGTGGGCAGATAAGCAGCTAGATCTAGATAAGGCTGAACTGACTGAGGGAAATGAGATGGAACATTTGAGGAGCCATAACTGATTGCTTCCAGTGCTAATAGATCTGATTTCTTTCTTAATTGGTTGGTTGATAAGATTTAATGTATATGTTGTAGAATGAAATAAAAGGCAGGCGGATGGTCCAAAAATGTAGTGGCAGCAGCGAGCCTGTGACATGCCTGTGGGTTTGTCTCTTTAATATTTGATACGAGCGTGAATTAGCTGTTTCTTGAATCCATTAGAAGTCGGGTGAGCGATGGCCATAGCTGCGGTGCGTCCTCTAGCAGCGCGTGCAGCGTCCTGGGCTTTGCCAGGCGCCATTTCCCAGCCTGCGGCGAGGGCGGCACTGACCGCACAGCCCGGGCGCTGGCTCCGGCGCTGCGTCTCTGGGGCCGTGGCCGGAGCTTCGCTCTGGCGAGGTGTTGTAAATGGGTAGGGAAACCTCGGGATGACGGGAAAGCCTGAAAATGGGGCAGTGCATCATCTGATGGGAGTGGAGCACACGTGCGAGAGCGGGAGTGCCTGTGGTCGGCTGGGTGCTTGAGCTCATGATGGATCTGCTGTCACAGATGAAAATGTGAATCCTACGGCTGTCCTGGCCTGTGATTTTCAAAGGCGCTTCCAGAGGCCACATGGCGCGACCGTGGGGTGCAGTGGTATTCACTGGGTCAAACTGGGCTGGAGTTGTCTTTGTTTGTACTGGAAAATGTGTAACTTTCTGAGGCCATCTGGCAGAAAAGCTCTGAGCAAGCACTGTGGAACAGCCCGGTGCACGCTGCTCTGGGGGGCGGCAGCCCGGGGATGCAGCCCAGAGAGCGGGGGCGAACAGAGCAGTCGTTTAACGTCTGCGGGAGCCTCGTGGGGGATGAGCAGTGGCATCCAAGTGAGTGCCTGAGCTGCACCCCGCACAGGGCGTGCATGCAAAACCTCTGAGCACAGGTATCGCCGGCCTCGACCGGGGTCCCTCAGACACCCCCGTGCCTGGCACCCTGCCCTGTTCGCCTCTCCTGCTACAGGCGCCCCAGACCTGCAGAGAGCTGGAAAATGGAAAACAGGAGTGTTAACGGATGGCTTTCCAAATGCCTGGATGTTGTGGTTCATGTCTGATGGAGAGGCTTTGTCCTTTTCCTGGCTGAGCCAGGCTTCCCCCGTAGCCTCTCCTAACGATGGCCCAAGGTGTTTCCTCCTTGTACTGTCAGTGCCTTGTAAGTGCTGGGGGCCCATTCATGGCAGAACATTTTCTCCCTCAGACACTGAATTAGTGAGTGTTTTGGGCCTCCTCCCCCCAGATTAAGCAGCTCACTGGAAATCTTGCTGCCATAGCACTTTAGTGAGCTGCAAAGAAAATTGTGTCCCAGCATCGTTTAGCTGCCGATGGGAGATAGATGGTTTCAGTTTTGATATTGGTGTTTAAAATAATATGTAGAGAAGGTTTTTCAGGAAAAGCATAAAGACAAACTATTTATTAAGACGAACACCTCGCACAATTTCATTTTTAGGAGTACGGAAAAGGTAATTCTGGGGAAAAAAATGTCCTTAACAGAGAGCATCGTTGGCTGTAATTTAGAGCTCCCCGATCAGCACGTGTTCGAGGGAGATAAACTCTATCATCTGTTCTCCCCTTTCCGCAGCTGCGAGGCTGATGTTTTATACTTTTGCAGATGAGCCTCTTCCAGGGTGTCATGAACAGCCACCAGTCCATCATGTGGGCTGCAGAAAGGGCAGAGTCATTGCTGAAAGCGTGTCAGCGGATTACAGCCATAAAATTTTTCACTGCTTCAAACAAAAGAAGGATGTGCTTGACAAGAGAATGTATTTAAAATTCTTCTGGAGAAAGAATGCAGGAGCTGGCTTTGAACACCTCTCCTGCCCCTGCTCCTTCTGAGTCCGTGTCTGTTCCTGTGGCACATTGACAGGGGTGCGAGGGCTCTTACCCCTGACTTCACCTGGGAAGCACGGAAAAAAAAAGATGCAAACTTAATTACATCATTTCTAGAGGTAAAATTCTTAGCTTTAGGTCATGTACCATAGTTGTGCCACACTGCTTCCCAAAATGTTCTGTTCTGTGCAATTTGGTTCGGTGTGGAACATAAGCTGTGTGCTGCAAACTCTCGGCACCGCAATGGAAGAATCTCCGGGTCCACGAATACGTAGTTCACTAACTCCAGCAGTGATGCTCTGATGTCAGCTGCGTCTTCTGCAGAACGAGCGCTGATTTATCCCGTGAAGTCAGCCAGTGCGCAGACACGAGGCAGGCCTGCCCCGTCCCAAATCCCACGTTAGGCATCTTGATGATATAAGTAATAATTTATTGTCTTTTTATTTAACATTGCAATTAACATGATAAATAAGTGCAACAGTATTGTTTGAAATGTAATATACAATTAAGCCCAATTAATTAATTGGCCTTCAATGATCAGGAGGAGAAAGATGTTCATTGTTTTTTTATGTGAAGAGATAGTTTGTTTTAATGAAAAATGTGTTGTGAAGCAGCTCGCGATGGGGACAACTTTCATTTTTAGGGTGAGCGTGAGGCTGGGTGAGGAGCCAGGGCACGGCAGCTGCTCCCGGTCCCAGTGCTGACTGTGGGGCAGCCCAGCACCAGCATCCAGCCCTGCCCTGGGCTGGGGCCCGCGGCGCACAGGGGAGCCTGCAGGCAGCCAGCACAGCCCCGCAGAGCAGTGCCGTGGCGGTGAATCCAGCCGAAACCCTGCCTGGCGCAGCCTTCCCTTGAGCGGGGCCCTGGCCCTGTCCTGGCTGTGTCCAGCCGCCCGCGTTGGCCGTGCCCGCCCAGTTGCGGCCGGAGCCCCTGCGTGTCGCCAGACCGTAGCACGCTGCGCTGCGGCCCCTCGCCAACGTGTCCCGTGGGAGAGCCAAGAGTCCTTGGGCCAGGAGCAAGGGGACCTGGGTGCCGACCGCGCTGCCCCGCAGCAATGCTGCGGTTTCTCGGGCAGCCCCGGTGCCGTGCTCTGCCGGCGCGCGGGGCGAGCGCTTTAATCTCAGGAATAGTTTAACATTTCTGGATGTTCATTTAGATGTGGTATGCGGGTTAAACATAACGTACGATCACTGCTCCTCTCATTGCTTCCAATTAAACCTTGCTTGTTAGTTTAACCTCTAGGTAATCCCATCAAACAATTGATGTCAAGGAAACACTGCCCACAGTGGCTCTGGATGAGTGGCCATTAATTTTAATTGCCTTGATATTAAAGATTAAGAAGTATTGGGACTAGCAGAATGGAAACGATCTGATGTCAAGCAAATCCACTCATTGAGGCTTCCCCAGGCTGCTGGTGATATTAAAATTTTACTGTGAGAATTAAATAAACCTTTATTAGTGATGGCTGTTGTTTGATTGGTCCAGGGGCGTGCATAAACAGAGGGGTCTCGCACACGTTCCTGGACATACAGTTGATGTACAGAGATTCCTCAATTATGAAACTGTTAATAAAGCATAATCTGATTGTCCACAATAATTATTTGCTAGGTTTCATTAATGTATTATTGCTTCTCTGACTGACAAGGCAATATTAAGTGCAATATATAGAATCCAGTGGAGTATTATCTGGGGGACAGAATATATAAGGTGCCTTTTGGATTGCCGTTAAAGCTAGAGGCTTTCCTTTAATTGTGTTTAAACAAAAGCTAGAGCTACAGAAAACACAGCAGGGTTTGTCTCCTGCCTGCAGCGGGGTGCCTTACCGGACGCGGGGCTGGAGCGCAGCGTGTGGGAGGTGCTGCCGAGCTGCTGTGGGGCTGCGGGGCCCAGGGGGTGTGGGACCCCCCACCACCTCGCCCCACGCCAGGCGGCTGGGTCCCTCACTGCAGGGGTGGCCGGTAACCGCCAGTTATTACTGGTGCCCTGCCCTTTACCTGTGTTGTAGCGGATGCTTTCCTGTCTCTGCATCGTTGGCCGTCGTCGGTGTTACAAACTGGGTTTGTTGTTTAGGAGCTCTGATACGCAGCTGAAGTTGGACAAAGCCGCTGAGAAAGGTTGTACGAAGTTTTCCGGGCGGCTCTGGCCGTGACCTCTGCGTGGGTTAATAGTCGGTGCCCCGTCTTGGCTTCAGTACAGTGTCTTCAAAGGGAGATGACAGAGTGGCTTTTCAGCCGTTATTGATTTATAGGATTCCTTTCATTTTCAGCCAGCCAAACACGATTCTATGAGTGGGCTGCCGAGGTTGTTCCAGCCCAAAAATAAAGAACAATTGCTCTCACTGCCCGCATGCCCTCACCCAACCGGGCCTTGGTCCCCCTTCAGCAGCTTTTGGGGTCTTGCACTGATTTTGGTGACAAATGGCTCCTGGTAGTAGGAGACAAAGCTGTACTAAACACCACAGCGAGCTCCAGGGTAGGCGTCGTCATGAAAGAATCACCCCTCATGCATCGGTTTGCCAGCAGAGAAGCAGAGCCAGATCACGCTCATATCCATAGCAGTGTTTAACTGGTCTGCGGTTCCTGCTTGGTGAACTGGAGTACGCGGCAGATACGGGTTGGGAGCTGGGGCACGCGTGTTTGCTGGACCAAACATGACATTGTGGAGGGATCATGGTTTGCCAGGTCAGGTGCTTTGTGTCCTTCACCCTCCCCACC
Source organism: Chlamydotis macqueenii (assembly GCF_036417535.1). NCBI lineage: Eukaryota > Metazoa > Chordata > Aves > Otidiformes > Otididae > Chlamydotis > Chlamydotis macqueenii. The sequence goes on along the minus strand of NC_141575.1, from coordinate 944,494 downwards.
TCTCTCCTCTGCAGGTGTCCAACTGGTTTGGCAATAAGAGAATCAGGTACAAGAAGAACATCGGGAAGTTCCAGGAAGAAGCCAATCTCTACGCGGCAAAGACGGCTGTGACCGCAGCGCACGCCGTGGCCGCAGCCGTCCAGAACAACCAGACAAACTCCCCCACCACACCAAACTCTGGTGCGTACCCAGCGCGTGCGTTAAAGCATCCCGACGGGCTGTCCGTAAAGGAAGGCCCGCGATGCACCCCAGCGCGTTCGTCGGGCTGAGGAGGCTGCAGCTCCCTAGCAGACCTGGTCGTGGCCTGGGGAGCGGTACCGAGCCCACGGACCCCCAGGCTGGACCACTGCAGGGGCTGGGCGCTGCCGTAGGTGGTGCCCACGGCTCCGGCGGCAAAGCTCCGGCGGCAAAGCTCCGGCGGCCCTACGGGAGCAGAGCCACGTAATTCCCACAGTGGCGATGTCTGCCTGGCGTGGGCTTCTGGCAGCTGCTTTGTTTCCGTAGATGTTTTGAGCTTTTTCTCATTCAGTGAAAATAACATAAAATGAGGCAGCTCAACAGCTCCGAGCCTGTTTTTGTAGAACCATTATACTTATTGTCAAGATAAGAACAAAACAGAGGAATATTTTAACATGCACTAATTACAATTTAAACTCTGGGTTGCCTGAAACGGAGTTGATACTCTATATGTAAATCTAAGGATGCAGCTTTTATTTTGGAGTTGCTCTACCACGTGTTCTTCTGCAGTATTTAAAAATTGTCTTCCTAGTGTGTTGTTGACGTTTTGCAAATCTAAGCACTAAATTAGCAGGGAGTCTGTAAAGAGGAAGTCACGTTTTTGGGCTCCAGAGGCAAAGGTTTCCACGAAGCACAGATGTGTTTGGCGCGATTTACGCTGAAGTTTTGCTGCAACTTAGCTGTAGACAACTTTTAAAGGGTATAGCGATCAACGGTAAAAAAACCCTTTAATTGAAAGAAAGTAAGAAAAAGGTTCCTCCTCTGATGGTAATAAATCGGCTAATTGGAAATTACCAGCCATTTCCTTCTGAAGGAGACATTAAGTGCAGACTCAAAATGAGTTTTTCTGCGAGTGCTTGGTGATAGCATCTCACGATGAAGCGATCCCGGAGGAAAGCTCTCCGCATGAAACCCTGGTCTTGTACAGGCTGCCACTCTTCCAGAGGGAAGAGCTGACCCGGGTCGCAGGGCCAGGCCGTCCCAGCGTCGCGCTCTGGGCCGCGGCTGGTGCGGTGCCGAGAGCCGGCAGCAGCCCCCGCCGGGACGCGCCGAACCGTTGGGCGGGGGGCCGGCGGCCCAAGCTGGCCGGCGCTGGCCCGCAGCTTTCCCTCCGCTGTGCGCTGCCTTTCCTTCTCCTCTCCTGTCTGCTCCTCCCCTGCCCTCAGGTCTCTGGGGTTGTATATTTGCAGCTCTCTGTTATTCAGCTACCTAACTCTTTCCTTTCCAGGTTCTTCTGGTTCTTTTAACCTCCCAAATTCTGGGGACATGTTCATGAACATGCAGAGTCTGAATGGGGATTCTTACCAGGGGTCCCAAGTCGGAGCCAATGTGCAGTCACAGGTAGGAGAAATGCCCCACAGTAGGGCCTTTCTAGCAGGGTAGGGTTTGGGCTAAAAATTCCACCTTACTCTGGCTCGATTCAATGGTCTGTGCCTCGCTGCAGAGTGGAGGCTGCGTATTTCCGAATGTGACCTATTCCTACCCCAGCATTGAATTTCACAAAGATAACGGAAAGAGTGATTTTTTTCTGATTGAAACTTTAAGCTTTGTGAATGCATTCGGCTCTGGCTTGAGCTCATGGAATGGGATTGGGTGCATCTGACTTCCATGGACACTGCAAATCCAGTGAATTTTCTTTCTTTTTTTCCTTTTCTTCCCCCCCCCCTTTTTTTTTTAAAAAAAGAAAATCTTCCTTTCATTTATTGGACAAACCTTTATTTATTTATTTATGTACATGTCAGAACATACCTAACTGAGCTGTTAAAATCCAACTCATCCTCAGTCACGGTTGCAGTCCTTTCAGCCAGGGCGAGCTCCACGTTCTGGATGCCGTAGATGCCGTAGTCTGTTCCCACACGTGCAGGCACACACAGACACATAAATATGCACAGCGCTTTGCGGCAGCCACTTAAGAAGGACCTCCAGGACGCACTGCTGCGAGGAAGGCGTTGTTTGGCTGCTGGGAGCAGCAGAGATGTATGGCTTTTAACATGCGAGGATTTGCTGAAATTCTGCCAGTCATTCCTGATTGATAAATCTGCCTTCATAGAAGATGCTAAAGCCTTTTGGCTCACATAATTCAAAATGTTGCCTATTGTAAGTGATGGTGTTTTAATAGATTGGGAATGATGAATTTTGTTTCCCCTTACTTTAAGGTGGATACCCTGCGTCATGTTATCAATCAGACGGGAGGATACAGTGATGGCCTGGGAGGAAATTCACTGTACAGTCCACATAATTTAAATGTGAGTACCCAGGGGAGCAGTGCTTTGAGAGCCATAAGCACGGTGTCAGGTAAATGCAGTCGTTAATACGTGTATTAATTACTCTTGCAGTAGTGTTTTTTTAACACCACGTCTTTGGGGATGAACCACAGAATAGCCCTTGATGCGGCTATGAGTCTGGGCGACCTAAGAAGAGAGAAATTCCTAGAGGGTGACTACCAGCGATTCGAATTTTTATATTTTTCAGCCTTCCGAGTTCAAAAGTAACAGCCTCGGAGAGAAGGCTCTTGTTCCTCCACGGAGATGGCCGAACTGCTGCTGTTGTGTTTGTTACCGCCCGCAGTCGGACGCCAGCACTTTTAGCCATTCCAAGGGAGCGGGTTCTTCCCGTGTTTGGGAAGTACCGCTGGCCTCGTTACCGCAAACGGGAGGGAGCAGCGGGTCTGGCAAACAGCTGCCAGTAAATTGAGGGATTTTAGGCTTGCTGGCGCTAGGTGCTAAACGTCCTGCCTCTCGCTGTAAGCAATGGGATGTGACAGTGCTCAGAGCCGCGCAGGCTGGACCCTGTGGCCTGCGCACGAGGCGCCAGGATAAATAAAGGCAAAGATCTGTTCTGCTGTCGGCATGAACGCCTGGATGAAATGCCACCCACAGCCGCAGCCTCTGTGGCGAGAGCTGCATGGCAGATCCTTTCATCTTTCATTTCCAGCTTGCTTTTCTCATTTAAAACTTCAACAATTAATGCTTTGATTTTTTTTTTTACGCGTTTTGTACTTGCCTGAGAGGTGACTTTCATTTGTTTTCCTTCATAGTCATGGACTTCAAAATGAGCACAGGGGATTCCCTGTCCGGCGACCCTCTCCCCATCCCGGGGGCTGCTCCTGGTTTCACGACCCGCTGCGGGTCGGGGTGCGGGTGCTGAGAGGCGCCGGGAGGTGCGGAGAGGGTGGCTGCGGGAAAACAGGGAGAGCCAGGGTGAGATCCTGCAGCCACAGGGAATGGCAGGTTTTCCCCCCTTTTTGGGTTTCCACTTGCCATGAGAGTAAATATTAATGATTTAAAATGTGATTGAAGATGTTCAATTGTAAAGGGAAAAAAGTACCATTAAATACTCAAATCTTCTACATTTGAAATGTCAAATCTTTCTTTTTGGGTTTATAAATAACTCATAATAACCCACAACAAACCATATAAAAAGCCTTTTAGTTGCATTTCTCCTTTTTCATTTAAGTGTTTTGAAATGCTTCAGAGAATTTGCGATATCCTTATCAACATGATAAAATATGAAACTGTGATTGCCTGCAGCATTTTACAGACATGAATTCCATCTTCGCTGATGAGGCCTGATAAGGCGCTGTTGTATAATACAGAGCATAATCTCAAACCACCAGAGTAAGGATTAATTTATTTGAAAAAAAGAATGCTTGCTGACAACCTCTCCTCCAGCTGCCAGGCTGAGTAAAAATATTGTACATTTGTTGTTTATAAATTTGGATAAAAGAGGAATGATGTTTACTTCAGATGGAATATCTTTAGACTCGTATCTGCACAAGAGTTTTTCTTTCTCTAAGTAGATTTTCCTATCTTTAAGAAATAAAAAAGCAGCGGTGCCTGTGCGTTTGGAGCAGGCTTTGTGTGTTTTCAGCCTGTGTCTGAACAGCTGGGCGCTGTAAAGCCAGTGGTGAGGTTTCAGCCTTGATGCGATTGCAGGTTGCTGTTGCCGTTAATTTTACTTAAGAGAAGCCAAACGTTTGAATTTGTCGGGATGAGAGCGCCTCTGTTTGCTGTTTTTATCTGCCGAGGAGATGGTTACCGAGGCTTCCTCCTCCTCCCGTAGGAGCCGTAGAGCGTTGTCTTCCGTCACGATAGATGAACGATTTGTTGATGTAAGATCTAGCCAGGCCGGGTGCAGGGCTTGGGTTCGAGGGCCGGCTGTGACGAGGGGCGACGGCCGGGCTGGCTGGGAAGTCCCACGCGACGCCATCGCTCGCTGCCGCCCCTTCCTCCGAGAGAGCGCGGTGTCACCGCGGCCCAGGGTGCCGAGCCAGGCCGCTGATCGTTTCGGTAACGAAGCACGTCATAAAGCCATTAGCATAGGCTAACCTTTCCCTGCCGGGAAGCGTCCCTGCCAAGGCCGGGGGCGGCGGCAGCGCGGGGCCGGGGCGGCTCTCGCGGGCCGTGCGGAGAGGCCTCCCCGTCACTTCCACTCAGCGTCCCCCAACTCACGAGCCCCGCGCCTCCCTCTTCTTGACTGACACAAAAATATGTAGCGACAAGCTGTCTGCCACAGCAGAAATTTGATCAGACATTGATTTCAGCAATTGCCTCAATCGGCCCAGACATAAGGCAAATTTGTTCCTGAGCGCTGCTCTTGCTGATGCAGGTCTGACGCGGTGAGGGCCGGCGGCACGCGGAGACGCGGAGCGGCGTCTGGAATAGGGGCTGCGTTTAGAGATAATTGGAAAACCCATGCGAGCAGCCCCTTTCCGCCTCGCAGCCCCACGTTGGTGTGCTGGCGGATCCCGTTTGCAGGGACCCCGGCTCACCGGCTGGAGCAGCTCTGCCGAGGGCTCTGCCGGGAGGAGAGAGGCAATTCCAGAATTTGGGAAGCGAGGGGAGACAAGGAGGTTAAACGCCATGGCCCCAGACTCGTCTTCTCAGGGGAAAAAGCTGAAGTGTTGGCTAAAGGGATGTTCTTCATTAAGGCGCGGATGTCTGTGCAGAAATCCCCAAGTCCTAATTGCGGCTAACATCTGGCTGAGCGGCGTCTGGTGCCTCGGCTTGCCTCTCCGCTGCAGGCTCGGCCTTGTCGCAGAGCGTGCTTTCAGCGTCCCTCGCGCAACGCCCGCTGCTTTTTCCTGTCACAAATTCTGCAGCCAGAGGGAGGGCAGGAAAACCTCCTTCCCAGAGTGTCTCCTGCCCAACCCCGGGCTCGCCAGCCGGATGTGTTCAGCGTGCGGTGTAATTAATATGCACAATTGTATCAATTGAATTGTTTTTCCCTTTTCAGGCTAATGGAGGCTGGCAGGACGCAACTACTCCATCTTCTGTGACTTCCCCGACAGAAGGGCCGGGAAGCGTGCACTCTGATACCTCTAACTAATCTCCTAGCAACACTTTTTCCCTGGGCTGAGATGCCTTGATGAGCGCATTCAGAGTCACAGGAGAAAAAGGAAAGAGTTTTTTGTAGCCAACCACCTACAGCTTTACTGTAAAACCTTGTCTTATTAGAAAACTTGGTAAATCTGTTTTTTAAAGGTATCATAATCATTTGTATTTATACTTAAAACACACAATGTTAAAAAGCACTTTATCCAATTAGGCCAAGATTTAGCGTTGTTTATAGCCCTGTAACTATTTTATCATAATTTATTATCAGCAGTTTTAACGATGTTGGTCTAACAGTTGCCAATTACTTGGCCTTAAGGGTAAAAGTACAGGACAAGCTTCACCTCAGCAGCAGGGGCAGACACAGAGACACCTCACCGAAATTTACCTTCACGCCTATTTCCATGGGAAGTCGAAATGAACCGCAGATTTGGCTGTGTTTAACCCTTTCGTATCTCTCTCAGAGTTGGAATAAAAAGAGCTGTTTGGTTATTTCAGTTAACAATGGTTGCGTTTAAGAATCCTTATTCATCACATTTCCGTTGTGATCTATTGTCGTACAAATTAAATTGGAACCCAGGAGCACCTTTTCTTGCTAAGACTGCCCGGACCCCGCGTCTCCTCTCTGTGTTTCGGCACCGGATGTAGGTTGTTGGTAGGAGACGAAGACCCTTGCTGCCGAGCTCCGGGAAGGCCACGGCCCGGGTTTTACAGTACGAGCTAGGTGCTGCGCACGCTGCCGCGATCGGTTACCTCTTCTTGGCAGCAAACCGCAAACAGGCAAAGGAAAAGAGCGAAGGAAAAACGCACCATCATACGGAGTGTTGTACATAGTGTAGCAAAAGAGTATTTATACATCTCACCAATCAAACACAGCTTTATTACCTCATGCGAACTCATACAAACCAATAGACTTTCAACATGTTCTGTAGCTTAGAGTGCTCACTTACTACCTCTGAAAATACTCACGCTGTAGTTTGTCTCTTTCTTATCTTTTTGCATCTTGTAATTAACTCTTTGTTTCCCCATGAAATGTAATGTACATTGTAATCTTTTACAAGAATCAGGGTTGCGCGGGCAACTTACACAGCAGCGGAAGTGGGAACATGGGCTCTTAGGTTTGACACAGAACAGTGAAACTGTTGTAAATACTGAGAAACATTTTGAATGTTCTTCATCTTGTTACTAACCCACGCAGAAACCAAGGACTCGTTGTGATGCATACAGACTGCAGTATTCGGTACTGTACCCCTGTGTGACGGGGGCCTTGCTCTCTCTTTTGTATCGTATGCGATTCTGAAACTGATTGAGTCATGAGAATAATTTGTGGCAGTGATTCTAATGTATTAAACCGTTTCGTGTTACTTTCTAACTGGATTACACCCTGGATTGAAAAGTCTTCCTCGTGGTAGTTATATGTAGTTTCAAACATGAATAAACTTTTTGCTTTCATGATCAAACGTTGTAATTTCTTCCGGCTCAGTCTAAGCCAGACCGGGAGACGGGTAGCCAAGCTGGCAGGAGGCAGGAGCCGAGCGTTTCTTTACAGACCGGTGGCTCCTGGTGCCCTCTTGCCTGGAGAGGGCCGCACATGCCGGCCGGCGCGCCCCCTCCGCCGGCTGCCCCGCCAGCCCCTGCCCGCGCCCACCCTGCTCTGCTCGGGAGCAGCGCTCCAGCGGAGGCGAGGGAAGGGGTCAGGCCTTCAGATGGGTTTAGAAATCGTCCTCATATTCACTGCTAATTACCAGCTTTATTTAACATTAACTTTGGAACTACAGCCTTGGCCAGCGAGTATAATGCGATTATAAAAATATTTTTCTTTATTAAAAAAACTTTTTTGGAAGGACACATATATATAAATGCTAATGTTAAATCTTTTTAATAAAGTAAAGGTCAATAACAGGTAATAGCCTATTTACCATATCTCAAGGAAATTGACTCACAGGAAATCAAATTAACGTTAATCACTTGCAGCAAATGGTCTTTGATAAATACAACTACTGACTCCTGGGGTTAGCGTCGCTGGGCACAGGGCTAGCGCTCGCTACCAGCCCGCGCTGGGCCGGAGCCTGGGCCGTGCGCCGAGGAGCCGCCTGCCGTTGCGTTCCCCTCCCAGTCGCTCTTGAAGCCTTTAGGAGTTGGTTTGGTGGCTAAACGATTATTTGTGTGATTCAGTTAGCTTGTGGGTCGGCTTTTCTTGTCAACAATTCTTGTATCAGGTTATTTTGTGAAACAGCTTTGTTTACCCGCTCTCACCCCCAGGACCGTGGCCACACTCTTCTCCCTCTGCGTCCTGCGTGCCCTCACGCAGCGGTTCCTGCTTCTGCCTCTGTTCACCGAGCAGACACAACTTCTCAGCCAGTTCTAGAACACAACATTGCTCTGTCACTACAGGCGGTGCGCTTAAATAAATACGTACATAACTAGGCGTGCAGTGCAAAGCCTTCACTATCAGTTAACGAGAGGTGGGGCAGATGGGGACCGTGGACTTCGGAAGACTTCCGTGTGCGGAGGACAAAGCACCGGCCGATTTGCGTGTGCTAATGGTGCTCCCCAAGCCCGCGCGCTCAGCGTTTGTGCTCAGCTTGATGGAAACAGTATTTTAAATGTGAAGTGTGTCAGTGGGGGCGTAGGCAGCGTAATGAACACGCAGACGTCCCTCATCTTGATCACGTCTCTGCTGGCCACAGGCAAGGACCTGTCACACGCTGAGGAGGTTCACAGGAAGGCCATCAACAACCTTTGGGCCGCACTTGCGTGCCCCGCGCCCGCTGGGCATCATTAGCGTGCTTCTTCACAGCATTAAGCTTTGGGTGCCTTTGAATTACAAGTGCAATTTGGCCTTTCCTTACGTTGGAGAACAGCCGCGTGGTCACATGGCAGATAATAAACATCTTGTCCTTGAGGCTTGATCACACATCAGGAGGGTTACAGCGAGCACCAGCGTTAGCATCGCACTGCTGGGGGCATTGTGTTTCGCCCAGCAGCTGCACCCCGAAGGGCCGACAGCCGCGCGCAGGAACAGCGACTCGTGCAGAGATCCCTCTCCGTGCACGCTCCACAGAAGGGGGCCGTGTGCCCGTCCTGGCGTGGGGAGGAGACCCTCAGCCTTCCGCGCACGGGGCTGCTCGGTGGTGCAATCCTCGTTCTTCATTCCTTTCGCCTGGGTTTGAGCTGTTGGCGCGTGCGAGCATCACTGCCAAGCATCACCAGAGGGAGGATTTGCATCAGGTCCCGAGAATCGCCATCTTCTGTGCCTGGCTCTGTCCTGACGAAGGCGTGTGCCACTGTCATCGCCACGCTGCCCATCACGGGGCTGTGACAGGCGTGAGGATGTCTGGAAACGACACCCGCGGTGCTCCCCTGTGCATGGCCGGACCAGCCACTTTTGGGGTGAGCCTGGCTCCATCCGACCCGCTCTGCCCCTGGCTGGGGGCCCGTGGCACGGCCAAGGAGCTGCCAGAGGCCGGGGCGGCCGGCGGGAGGGGTTGTGAGGAGCCCGGTGGCCAGGGAGCGACGGCGCCCGGCGCCGCAGCAGACGCAGCCGGGTTTGCGACTCGCAGAGCTGCGGGGGCCGCCCCTGCAGCCCTCACGGCCCCACGAAGAACAGCAAACCTTCCTGTGCCCAAAGCAGACGGTGATCTCCTCTCCCTGGCATTCGGATGCCGAGCACCCGGCGCCCTGTGTATCTGGCCTTGGACGCGACGAGGGAGCCTCAGCCTGGGAAGGGAAGAGTCGGGGAGACTGTGACCTTCCGGCACGGCAAAATCCACGCCCCGTGGGACTGGTTCGGGGGGGGGCAGCTCTGCTGATGCTGCGGACTCAGCATTAAACGTCCTAGGCTGAGCGGCGCAGTGTTATCCCGGTCTTTTGCGAAGGCCACACGCGAGTCGGCTGTGAGATGCTGATGCCAGCGTCTGTGCCGTGTATTTCCAATGTGACAAAAATAACTCCGGGTAACTGAAGTTTATGTTAATAAAATACATCTTTTTAAAGAATGGAATTCTTCAAAGATTGGCAAATTTTATTTTATTTCATTAGTTTTAATGTCACTGCCATATGGACTGTGAAGAAAAGTGAACCGTTAGGTCGGAGGGACGGAGTTATCAGCGTGACACAGAACGCGCTGGTACCATTGCTAAGGACCAGCCCTGGGGTGATTGATGGCCTGCATTGTATTAGCCACAGAGGAGTTATGATATGCTCCCCATTCCTGTATCGTATTAGGATTTTATTAGTCTAATATGACACAGTAATATAATGTATGATTAGAATTCCCATCCAGTTATCCTTCCCTGGGCGGCAGAGAGCAGGAGGAGGCTTTGCGCGCAGCAGCTCCCTGGCCCGGGTCGAGAGGGGACACCCGGGCAGCGCAGCTGCGGAATCGGCCTCCTGGGCTTTCTGGGCGGGTCGCGGGTGCTGGCCCGCTCCTGGCCCCGCTGGCGGCCCGGCAGCCGGCCTGCTGCAGGGACTCGTCTTCCTGTGCGCCTGAAACACCAAGCTCCTCGCTGCTCGCCGCAGCGGCTGGCAGGGACGGATGGTGCCGCGTTTAAAACCGCTGCTGAGAGCCGAGCCGTGGGCGCTGGGCTGCGTCCTACCGCGCCCAGGAAATCAGAGCTGCTGGCCGGGGCCGCGCGCCGTCCCTCTGGGCGCTGTGCGGCAGTGGCCAGCAAAGGGCCGCGGGGCGAGGCCGGCCACGCGGAGCTGGGTGACAGCCCCGGCAGCAACCGCGCCCCGTCCTCTGCTCACCGGCGGAAGGCTGGATGCGGGCACCACGTGCCCTGGCGTCGCGGCTGAGGCAGGGGCTGTGCTGCCAGTTTAGCTCAGCCGCGGGCCGCAGGATGCGCTGACACGACACGCCGATTGCTGCGCCTCGTCACAGCGTCCCTCTTGCCCCCACACCCCGGCATGACGCCACCCACTGAAAACTCCACTTTCCCAACAAATCCCAAAGACAAACTTCAAAGCTTCGCTGGCATCCCCGTCCGTTTGTCGCCAAATCCCGCGCTCCGCCTGCGTGCAGGCTCCGCAGCCAGCGCCGGCGGTGGCCCCGCTCTTGCCTCCAGCAGCCGCAGCAGGAAGTTCAAGCGTCTCAGCGCGCTGCTAGGTGAGAAAACCCCGAATCTGAATCAAAGCCTATTTGATCATCTCCCTGTCATTGATGTAATAAAAAGGATTAATTTATTGGAGACTGCCAAAACTCTCATGTGGCAACAAATTTAAGGATCTTGTTTACCCAGGCTAATTAAAACCAATTAATTTCATTCATCTCTGCAGTGTCTAACGTGGGTGCAGACGTGCGCGCTCGTGCAGGGGTGCCATAGGTGCCCACGTGAGCCACCCCTCCTGGGGCGGGCGGTGGGTCCCCGTGGGGGTCGGTGGGGACCCGTGGGCATCCCTGAGGAGCACCCCTCCAGCCAGTGCCCCCCAGTGGGGACGGGGCCTTCCTCCTCCTCCTCCTCCTCCTGCCCCAAAGAGCCCAGCTCTCCCGGGAGAAGGGGGATGCCTGGAGGGGCTCAGGGTCTCTGCCCCTGCTGTGGCTCCGCGGGGTCTCTGGTGGCGCTAGTCCCCACCGCCCACCCAGCCGCGCACCCGCTGGGCGCTGCGCCGGGGCCGTGGTGCCCCTCAGAGCGGAGACGGTGGGTGACCCCGCGCTGAGGAGCGAGAGCCCAGCACCGGGGCTCCCCGCGCTCTGCCAGCAGCGCCCGCCGATGCCATGCGGCCCCCTCGCCGCCGGGGAGCCCAGGAGGGGCTCCGGGAGAGCAAGGGGGGCTGTTGCTCGCGGTACGGGATCCCCTATTAACGCTGGCTCTTGGGGTAATAAAAGGCTGCGTTTTTGTGGTAAAATTCAGCATAAAGAGCACGCGTCATTAAATATGGAAATCCAGAATTTTATTAGCAATCTGCTAGATCTGAACTGACGCCAATTAAACAAAAAAGATATCATTTATAAAAAGGCAGAGTTCAAGTTGTATTAAATATGAAATGCAATTTTCTGCTGGTTGTGATTTATTACCGAAGGTACGTTGTTCAAAGAAGCATGTGATATTTCAATAGAGAAATATTGTTTATTCATTAATATTTTAAAACTTGCTTATTGCTGTGTATGACTCTCCTGCAGAACAAAACTTATGATTTAAAACATGAATTAATAAACACATTTGAAAGTGTTAGACAATATCATAACCGCTCATTTTTCATTTTACTGAGAGCATATTAAACTTTTATAATTCTGTGTGTACTGTTATTTTTGGAGGTATGGCCTCCAGATTACTAGTTTCAGGTGAAGATGAAAGGAAGCAGTAGCGTATGTTGGGAATCAGTCCTACGTCGCGCTAATACGGGCTCAGTACTTTTGTTTTCACATTCGTAGATCTGCTTAGCGCTGCTTCCCCGAAGAGGGGTCCTGGGCGCCCCGAGTGCTCCTGCGGCAGAGGTGAGGGCGCCGGGCACGCCGGTGCCACGGGGACGTGTCGCGCTCTCAATGCCAGGAAACCTTTGATAGAGGCTAACATCCTAAATGAGGCTGAAAGTATTTTATACAAAACGTGATAAAGCAGTAATGATGGCAGAGGCCCCGGGTTATCTTGGCCGTTAACCTGCGCCCACCGCGTGCATCGGCAGCATTACGGGGGCCAGGCCACGCACGCCTCTCAACCCTGGTTGTATCTCAGAACCTCTCCTGCCGCAGCCTGGCTGCATTACCATAACAATAGCCGGTATTTCAATTTTAAGAACTCATTTTTCCTCAAATAGAAAGTGCCAATCAATTTACAGCACAGAAGACGCACGCTGGAGAAACGGGCAGGGCACGTGCTCTGGGCATGCAGCGCGCTGCGGCGGGAAGCGGGCTCCTGCGGCTCGGCTAAGCTCAGCGCACCAGGCGCAGGGGATTTACCCTGTAACCTTTAACCGCACAGTGTGGGGTGGGAATAATGGATCTGGACGGAAAGCTGACATTTGGAAAGCTTCCCCAGCTGCTGGCGGGAACAGGCCAGGAGCGGGGCGTCGTGCGTGGTGGCAGCACACCCCTCCCACCGGCGCTTTCCCCTTGGTTGCGGCAGCACTGGCTGTGCGGTGGCCAGAGGGGCGCGGGAGGGGTCCCCATGGCCCCCGTCCCGGCAGGCGCAGAGGCCAGTCCCCGTCAGCTCAGCCAGAGCTGGTCACGGGGCGCTCCGGCTTCGCCCGCTTGCAGCGGCTCCGGCCATGGGGCCGGGGTTTTGTGGGCGCCCGGGACGCAGGTGGGCGGTGGAGGGGGCGTGGGGGCTGCGATGGGGGCCGGGCACCCCGTGTGCTCTGCGCCTCGCCCGATGGGTGGGAGAGCGGCTGTTTGCGTGATGGCAGCCCTCACACCTGACAGTTAACGTAAATTAACTACGCACTTCTTTGTTGGGCAAAGCAAATCGGCAAACCTTATTACTCCAAGCCAGTCAATTAATTAAAGTTCAGTGCTTAATCAAGTTCCAGTGGTCGTACATGGGGCACAGGGATCTCTCTCCCAAGCACCACGCTCAGAGGTTGAACAAGAAGCAGAGGGACAGGGCAGGGGGCTGAGCGAGCCGCACACCGTGCCCAGCGCTCCGTTGCCCAGTTCCTCCCCAAATGAGCCACCACCCCATCCCCGCCGGGCCCAGCGCTCTGGCTGGGAGCTGGTCCCTCCTGGCAAAGTGGGCTCAGCGGCGAGCTCTGGGCCTTTGCCCTGCCGAGCCCGGCTGCCTGCGGCGTTGGGGTGGCTCTGGGAGGGGGAAGAGGCATTGCCCGGCACCATGGGCCTGGGGGGGGGTGGGAGGCATCAGTGCCAGCCCCGAGAGCCCCTCGCCACCCCAGCTCCTTGCCGGAGCAGGGCACACAGGAGGTTCACTGGATTCCCCTGTCCTGGCTCCGGCTGGGACAGAGTTCATTCCCACCAGAGCTGGGAGAGGAGCTGGAGCTGGGGGCCCCTGTGGCTGGCACACAGCTGGGACAGGTCACTGGTTACCCACCAGCTGGGACAGGTTACCCAAACTGGCCAGGGGCTGGGCCCTCCCGTGCGACCCATGCCCAGGGTATAAAGTGGGGCTGGGGCAGGGGGGCCAGGTTTGGCTGCTGGGGAGGGAGCTGGGCATTGGGATCCACGCTGAGCTGCTGCGCAGTGAGTGACGTGCTGAGGTGGGTTCTGCTCTGGGGTTTGGTTTCCAGCTGTTTTCTTTTCCTCTCTTGTTCTCTTAAGCTGTTTCTACCTCAGCCACAAGTTTTACCTTCTTTTCTTTCCCAGTTCTCCTCCCATCGCGCTGGAGGGGGTGCGGTGAGGTGTGGAGTGAGCGACTGTGTGGTGTCTCAGCTGCTGAGTGAGGCTGAACCACGACATCCCCCACAGACAAACGCCCACAATAACCCTTGCTCCTGGCGCAGGAGCAGCGGCTGTGGGGCAGGGAGCCGGGCTCTGCGGGGCACAAAGCTGGAGAGGACAGGGACGGCGGACGCAGGCTGCCTGAGGCGGAAAGGAGGGGACGCAGCGCTGGTCCCGGAGTCTCCTCACAGAAAAATGCCTTTCCAATGGGCCTGGCCATGTGTTTTAGTAACTCCCAGGACCATCCATAACGGGGACGGAGATGATGTCCGGTGCGCACCGGCAGCAGATTCAATTAGGCTCCTCTCCCCCCAGAACGTGGCACGAGAAGCAATCTCTCTTTTTTGAAGAATGTAATAACGGAGCGCAATGGAAATGCGTCAAAGCGAGTCAGAGAACAGGATCTCTGCCTTAAATCTTGAAAAGCGGTCAAGAAAAATACGTTGTTTACCCGAATTTGTTTTTCATAAGGTCTCCCAGTGGATTAATAAACTAACCTTTCGACTGTGAACACCTGGTCCTACGCGCCATCAATAACGCGCGCTCCCCCACTGCATTAATGCGCGCCTAAGTGCGGAGCTGCAAGCTGCAGGAGCTGGCACACAAGGCACCGGGGGGACGGGGCTTGCGAGAGCTCACCCGGAGCCTGTACACCCGGGGTCTGTCCAGCCCCAGAAATGAGGGAGCGGGGTGCAGCCCCCCCTGCTTGACCTCACAGCCGGGCCGCGCTGCAGCAGCTGCAAATAGCGGTTATAAAGGACAGAAAGGGCATTTTAGCTGCAAAACAGACCCATAACAAATAATTAAGGCTGGGTAACATGTTTTTTTACAAGTTCTTTCATCCTTTTGTGTAGCTCGTAACTCAGTGGTGAAACGCCAGCCGTGCTGGGGCTGGCCGTGCACAGGAACAGCGGAGATAGACCCTGCCGTTCAGACCTTGTCGGCGGGTGGGAACACCTCGTGCGGAAGCGTTGTGGGGCCCTGGGTCTGCGGCGAGCTGGTGGCCAGAGCCCATTTCTGTGCCGTTCAGCGACACCCCGCTGGCGGGCAGCCGTGCAGAGCCCAGGGCGGGTGCCCGGGCTGGCAGTGGGGGCTGCAGGCTCCCACGGGACCATGGCCCCCCCCAGCCCCGGTGCTGCCCAGCTGAAGGCGCGAGGTGCGCGGCGGCGGCACGCTCCCGCTGAGTCTGTAGGCTCGAGCCTGGCATCCCCTAATTGATTGATAGGCCAGGACTGTCAGCGCTTAGAGAGATAATTCAGTTTATAAAATCCTATTAAGTGGTGAAAGATTTTGTGATTGTGGGATTGTTTCCGATGTTACGCAAGTCATTTTGGTCCCTCTCACTTGGAAATCCACTTCCCGTTTGTGAGAGGGCTGGCAGTGGAGCCATTCCCCATCGCCGGCTGGCGCTCGGATGCTCGGCACGTGGGCGAGGAGGGGACCTGGGCAGCGAGGGCGAGGCCCCGAGCCTGCAGCATCCCTGTGTCCCGTGGTGTCCCAGTGCACAGCAAGGTCCCCGTGGCGTCGCTGTGCCTCGTCTTGGGCAGGGGCTCCAGCAGCCCCCACCCAGTGCCCCATCCGCCCCTCTCCCATGGGTGCTGCTGCACCAGACCGGCACCGCGACCCACGCGGCCGCCGACGCGGCCAGCGCTCCACAGGGCCCCGCCAGCCCGGTGACCCCCGCGACGCAAAGCCTGGTGCGGGCTGGAGGCCCCCGCCTTGGCCTGTGGAGCTGAACTTTCTTTGCCGTTTCGTGTGCGCTCTTTGTTTCCAGCCACCGCCCCCGCTCTGATGCAGACGCCCCTCTTCGGTTTGTTTCCATAGAAATCCTCAGCTGTAAATCCTTAAGTAACTTTTTTTATTTATAGTGTGCTATTAATGTCCTTTCAAGCTGAGGACTCCAGGAAATGAAATAATAGAAAAGGCACCACTTTGAAATGCATCCAGGCATTTATTGTTAGTAAGTGAAAAAGTAACATGAGCATTTAAAGAAAATATTGGCAGATAAATTGGGTTTTAAAGAAAATATAATTGGATATAATTTCTGCTTCATTCGGTTAGATATTTATTGTTTTATTGACTTATTTTCCTTTATTTATAATAAGAAGCTTAAGCTGAAATTTAATTTTGTTGATATAAATATACGTTTTCATAGAAAAGTTGGCATTTAAAAATGTTATCTGAGATGTTACTGGCTCTGATAAAAGCACGCAGCTTTTGCAAGGATTTGTTTTAAATATTTCCAATCTCAGTAAATATGAAGTAGTGTATATAATAATCATTATCATAACAATTAGCGTTATTCTAATTAATGGACAGGGCTAATGGCAATGCATCCACGTGGAAAATCAGTGCTTTCTGCATATTTGAGCTCTTCCCACAGTTTTTGCTGAGACCTACAGAATCTGAGCTGCTCCTCAGGAAAGTCCCCGCCGCGGCAGCGGGCTGCCAACCTCTGTCCCTCTGCGGGGAAGACGAAGCCTTTTTCCTGCGCTGGGCTGGGGAGGCTGCGGTGCCACCGCTGCCGGGGGGAACGCGCTCCCGGGGTCTCGGTGGCGGGGGGCGCGTGGTGGCTGCCCCGCAGAGTGGCACTGGATTGTGGCGGTGCCCCCCCGGCCGAGGCGGGGGCTGCTCTGGGCACAGGCGAACTCCTGGGGCGTCGAGGGACCCGCGGAGCAGCTCAGAGCCGGGGTCCCAGCTGTCGGGGGTCCCTGTTTTCTGCTGCCAGGTGGGCAGCGACGTGTCCCCAGTGCTTTCAGGCGTTGTTGGTTGGTTTGGCCACGCGCCGCATGCCACCTGTGCCCGAGTGGCTGGACAGCCCGTGTCCTCCCTCGCCGCGTTCCAGCCGGGCGCTGGTGCTGTGTCTCCCTCTGGCCGGCAATGCCCTCGCCGGCTGGCACGGCCCTCGCACCGCTGCACGCTTTTCTGTGTGGCAGTCGGAGCCGTTCCTGTGGTAATGGGTTTTCCAAACTCTCCTACAGTGAGGAACAAACTCCCCTTGTCACTGCTGCTCTGTGCTGCTGGGACGAGGGCTCCCCGGGATGGGGACACTGGTGCTTGCTGGAGCTGCTGCCCTGCCACCACTGCTCGGGTGCTCTCGGGCTGGCCTCTCCCAGTGTCAGGCTGACTCACTGTTTTTTGGGATGTGGGGAGCTCTGCTGTCCTCTGTGGGACGCAGCAGCGTGATGTCCTGGGCTGCATTTGTCCTGGGGGCTCCCAAAGGGAGCTCGAGCCCCTTTCTCTGCGCTCCTGGCCCCTCCTGCGATGGCCAGCACTGTGCCAGCATCGGGGACCGTTTCACCATGTGAGCGCCCAGTTATTAGGACTGAGAACAGCCCAACTCATAACAGGGCTGCTGCCAAATGACCTCCAGATGGCAACGGCTTTTGGATTCAAACCAGTGCTCCAGAGGTGAAAGGCTGCCTGCTCCATTACCAGCCCCACAGCCGCCCGGCCCCCCTGAAATACATCTTGCACACTTCCAACCTTTCCCTTTTTACAGGCAGATTTAACTGCTGTACCTCACAGCTTATATCAACAACATGCAAAAAAAAAAAAAGTCCTACAAAGAACAGGCCTGAAACAGTAAATATTTAACAGGTCCTCTCTGTCTGTTCCGTATATGTATTAAAATAATTAGTTTAACAAAGAGGACTTTGTTCCCCGTGTTTGAGCCGCGCTGGTGTCTGGCGCAGCGGCACAGCTGTAATTCAGTCTCGGGGTCTTGCTGGCATTTATACACGCTGCTCTGAGCCGCTCTCCCGGTTTATGGTGTCAGCAGAACATCTTGATTGAATTACAGCCTTGTATTTGGCGAGGAGCCGTGTATTATTCTATGCGCAGTTGAGTTGTAGGTATCTGTCTTTGCTTATTTGGGGAGGGAGACCCTCAGGAAAATCAGGAGACCAGACGCGGGACGGGCGCTCTGGGTGCTGTGTGGCAGAGCCCAGCAAGGCAGATCCAGCCCCGGCTGCGGGTGGGCTCAGGTCCCGCTGTCCCGGCAGCACCCAGCACCCTCTGGGGACACGGGACCAGGGCACTCGGCGGCACTGCCCCGTGTCCTTTCCTCCCTCCGCCCGCTCAGCCTCCTAAACCAACGTCAGACAGCGGGCTCTGGGCTGAGCCTCTCGCCAGCCTGTGGAGCGCGTTTATTTTCCTCCGGCCAGCCTGAAACTCGGGTCCTTCCGAGCTGTGCGCCAGAGCTGCGGTAGCGCATCCAAAGGGGACTCGGGGGGCGAGCCCGGCGATGGGGCCAGGCTGTGCCCCCATGCGGGGGCACTTACCCATGGCAGAGCCATGTGGGACCTGTGGCAGGCACGGGGATCGGTACTGGGGAGGAAGCAGCACCTTTTGTGTCCCGCTGAGTGCTCCGGTCTCCGTCCCTTATTCTGTGCTGAGGGGCAAGAGGAAATCCTGTTCTGTCGGCATTGTTGTGCACTGCTCGAGACTGCCTCCAAAAAAGAGCCACATGGGTTCAGCTTTTCTCTTACCCCAACTGAAACTAAGACTGGAAATACTCATCCTAGCATAGCCATGGGACTGGCCGCTTCCCGGGAATACCATGCAGGAAGGCGAGGAGGTGGCCGAGTGAGGCGAGCCTGCGTTTCCAGCCAAGGTGGGGGCTCTGAAGGCTTCACAGGGCCCCGCACGGGGCAGGCAGCGCGACGCCCCGAGCCCTGGGAGGAGAGCCGCCAGCCGAGGCGCGCGGGGACACCTTGCTCCAGCAGATCCCGCCCGGGCAGCGGGACCCCAACTCCTTTTCTTCCCCCCTCGGCTAGCGCCAGCACGTGGGTGCCTCTGCCCTCGCCGCGGGAGCCGCGGTCGCTCTGCCTCCGTAATGGCTGCCTCCCTCAGCCGCGGCGCCGACACTCCCAGTAGGATCTATATCTTTCCATAGGCAGTTTGTTTCATCACAGTAACATAATAATGTGCTGAGAAGAGCTCATAGTTGTGAATTAATGTTTAAAAGCTCTCACTTTTGGGTTGTTGGAATGAATGTTAATTTGACAAATGGCAGTCATTGGGTTGAGGCGGCATTAACGTGGAAATAAGAGTTAACCTCCAGCAGGGCCGGTGCAAGGTGAGGCGAGCAGGCGCTGCACAAGCCGTAGTTTTCACCTGATGCTCACACTGTAAATACTGCCAGTGTCCTGTCTATTTATAGCACTGTAATTTAACGGCTAGTTCAGGAAAATCTGAATGACATCTCCTTAAGAGAAGCAATTGTAGGGTATCTCGGAATATGTCAGGCAGCTCTCTTGCTTTCTCTCTCAAAAATACTCATATGTCCACTAAATCAATTTGCCTTTCTCTTGTAACTGCATTTGCGGGGCCGTTCCTTTCCATTTTCTGTCACTGTCACACGCTAATTCACGTCACTCTGCGGCGCGGGAGGGCCCAGCCGCCAGCTCCACCGCACCCACGCTGGCCTGGCTCGCCTCATCCCACCCAGATGTGCGACCGGCTGCCGGGCTGGAGAGGGTCCGAGGGGTCTCTGGCCTCACGCCGGGGCTGAGGGTCCCAGCCCAGAGCAAACGCTGGCCCCCGGGAGCGACTCATCCCACGGATGCCGCTCTGCTCCCCCTCGTCCGGGAAGCCAGGCAATGAATCTCTGCACAATGGCGCACCGCTGCGTGTATCTTCTGAGGGGGTTTTCCTAAGGATTTCCAGAAACTGTGGTGTTTCCATGCTTTTTCCTCCAGTTGTCACTTAGGAAGAAGGAGGAGAGTTTTCAAATAGGGAAAAAAAAGCAATGCCAACCCCCAGATCTAGATCCACAAAGATAATCTTGAACGACACTATTTTTCTGAGAAAATCTTCATTTTGGAATAAGCTTTTTCACAGAAAACATAATGCAAAAGCAAATGTTTGGCTCCTGTACAAACTAACGGTCTCACTCGAGCGGCACGTGGTGCCATGCCTGGCTGGCAGCCCGTGCGGGAGTGCCGTCCTGGATTGCCGGCGCGGGAGGCACCGGAGCTGGGCACGGCGCCGGAGGTGTGTGCCGCAGCAGCTGCCGCCTCTCCCCTTGGCGGCTCTGCTGAGCGCTTTCAATAATTTTCAGCTTTATGTCTGTCTTTCAACAAAAAAAAACCAGCCCCAAAAACCTTCCACCCAAAGCTTTCCTTTTCAGTTTTGACACCGGGCTCTTCTCTCCTGTTTTTCTCTGGCCAGGAGATCTCATTCTCCGCGGCAGACGTCACGGCCAGGGCTTGGACACAGTGCAGGCACTCCCACGCCGCTGTCCCGGCTGTGGCCTGCAGCCGCCCTGAGCTGTGCCGGCGGAGGATGGCTCCCTGTCCAGGAACGGGAGCTGGGGCTGCCCAAGATGGGGCTCCTCACCACACTGTGGGTCCGGAGCTGCCCCCTCTCCCTGGCGCTCTGGACCGGCACTGGCAGAAGGGAGCAATGTCTCTGTCGTGAGCAGCAATAACCAGACAGGAGCTGCATCACCGAACCCGTGGCCTTGGGGAGACGCAGCTCCCACGAGGGCATGCGAGCACTTGGGTGCTCGGCGAAGAGGCCGCTCCTGCCAGCGCGGCACGCGGCTCTGTCTCCAGAAAGCGCCCAGCCCTAACGCAGGCGCTTGGGGGGTGTGCGGCCATGTCCTTGCTCCTCAGCCTGCACTCATGCGTGGCTAGCGTTTCAACCCAAGGTACTGCTACAGCCCGACATCCTGGGAGTAACTGGAGCAGAAAATCCAGGGACAAAATTTCTGAGCTGAGGGCACTGGCTCCTGAGTGAAACTGCCCCCACGCAGGGATCTGACAGGACGTACCCACGTCACTCCCGTGTAAACGTGCTGGACTGCTGTTGTCCGGGAGGTGACGTTGGGTCTGTCCCCAGACAAACAGGACGAGAAGCCCCCACCCCTGGTTTTGCAGCCATTGTTTTTTACAGAGAGCTGGAGCAGGGTCTGTAAAGCAGATGATCTCAGCCCAAAACCAGCAGCTTGTTCTTAGCAAATTGTTTAATGTTTTGAAAAGTTCCTTACATCTTCAGACATAAATATTCTGACTTGCAGCTGGGAAACTTCCTTCCAACTTGTTTTGTTTGTCAGGTTCAAGTACAAATTTTCGGCTAAAAACCTTCTTTTCTTGACTTTTCATAGTTACTGGCCAACAAACGAGAAAGAGGAAAAGGGAGTGAATTACATGACCTGTCTCTTTTTGTTTATTAAGAACTTCTTTCCAGTGTCTGATTCTTACGGAAATATGGTTTCAATTTTCCCTTTGAATTGTGGATCAAGAAATGTTGCCAATACGTATTTTTCTCTGTCAAAATTTCATTTAATCTGGAGTCTGTAGATGTCTTGAGAGCCGTGTCTCCTCTCCTCGCTGGGTTATTACTGTGTGCCTGTTGTCATGTTAGTTTTCAGCTGAAATCACGTTTGTTCCGGAAAGCGACGCCGGCGCTGGCTTGTTAGCGGAGCAGCCGAGGGCGGGCACCAGTCCCGGGCTGGGGATGCCCTGCGCTCTGCCGCCCCTGGCACCTCTCCCCGCTGGCCCTGGGCTCTGGGCAGAGGGTTTGGTGCTGCTTCGGGCTCCCGTGGGCTGGTTGGGGCAGCATCGCTGCGGGGGCCCTGCCAGCTGCGGCTCTGTGTCCCCGCAGCGAGACTGAGCGTGGGTCCTGGATGCGCCGCTGGGCTGCAGGACCCGTGGCTCCAGCTGCCGCTCCCAGGTCGCTGTTGCGGGGGGCTCCCTGCACGCCCTTGGAATTGGCTCCGTGTGATGGGCAAATGCGGCTGCCACACGTCCATTGTTAGTTCCAGGGCGAACGTGATGGTCTTTCCTGTTTTCCGCTCATGCGTGATGCACTCAAACTCCTCCGCGAAGGTACGCATGGCCTCACACAGACAAATCTCTAGTTGAGGATACGGTAATTTTGAGTTTATCCAGACTGGGGCTTTTTTAAGAAGTTTGATGAAAAAGCGTAATTTTAGAAGATGACCAACATGCCTTCACTTGCTGGGCTTATCCCGCTGGGTGCTTTGGACGAGTCAGGTCTGCGGGACGACGTCGCCCACCTCGCCGCGAGCGAGCACCCTGCAGCAGCTCGCTCCCTGCAAGAGGAGGGGAGTCCTGACAGCCCGGCCACGGCTGCAACGTCCCAGCCAGAACCCCAATGCAGGAATGGCAACAGCTGTGACCATTTATTCCCTCTGTTGTTATGACTTCTGCAGGATGATGGTCTCTTCAGATGCTGCTCTGGCCAAGCACTTCTCCTGCCTTGTGAAACGGCATGCTCCCTTGCAGTCAGCTGTGGCTATTTCAGACTTCCAAAGGCTTAACCTTTCCTGTCTAAATGAGAAGAAAAGGGAAGTTATGAGTCCAAGCCCCTCCCCATCCCCTGAAAAGAGCCATTTCCGATGGAGCCGGAATGCTGGAAATAATCCAGAGGAATTCAGAAGGTGGACCTGTCAGAAGGGTCACCTAAGCCCCTTTTCCGGCTGCAGGAGCGACAGCCCACGCGCTCCCCTTGCCATCCGCAGGAAGCCCAAGCAGCCGTCAGAGAGCAAAGCCAGCGGCGGGGCTGGACACTGTGAGCTTTCCCGGGGCGTAGCTGTGCCTCGCTTCCCCTCGCGCCCTCAGGGTTACCCGTGGCGTGCCGTGCTGCTGAGCTGCAGGCGGGCCGTTCCCCGCAGCCCTTCAGAGGGGATTTTGCAGAGGCTGCACCGGGTGCTGGCACGTCCTCCTGGTGTGTGTGGAAGGTGTGGGGACAAAGCGGGCTGTCCCGGAGCCACTTTAGATGAGTGAACCGTGCGGGGTAGGTGCAAAAACGGGGTATGACGCCGCTCCTCCTTACTGGTGCTGAGGTGTCCATACGTGCTGTAGGGCAAGTCTGACCCCCGTTGGGTCTCCTGTCCAGACGTGGTTGGTAGTGCCATCCCAGGGAGAAGGTTCAGCAGCAACGGGCAACAGCTGTGGCTTCCCAGCCCCGTGTCAGCCATGTCACTGGCTGTAGTGGTACTGCCCAAACCCGGTGTCTAGGAACAGGCTGGTACTGCCACAGCTCTGGGAAGCTGCTGGAGCCAGTGCCCCTCAGCAAACCCCGCTCTCCCTGCTGCGGGGGCTTGCTGGACTTTCCCGCAGGGAGCCGTGGCCTGGGCGTGGACCCGGTCCTGCCAGCCACGGGCAGCACCCGTGCAACTTGTGCAGCACCCGTGCAACTCGTGCAGCACCCACGCCTCACAGGGCTGGGCTGCCAGCAGCAGAGCGGACGCAAGCAGTTAGGGTCTCGCAGACGGGCGAGGATCCAAGCGTGCTGCGAGGTGGGTGAGATCACCACCGATACGCAAGCGGAGTGCAATAATGCTGCTCCCTTCACATCACTTACCAGCAAATTCCCCCCACCCCATCCCGTTCCTCGCGCGCTGCCTGCGCAAAGGTGTTTCTCTTCATAAAGCCATCGTTCTCATTGCCCACAGTGCTTTTAAGTAACTGACACGCTTTAAAGAGAAATCAGCAAAGGCTGCATTAGATGAAATGTATAATGTGGCAGCGATTTGCAAAGTACGCTTCTAAAATAGACCTGTCCATCTGCAGGGATTCAGAGAGCCCAGAGGGACGTGGGAAGCAGAATGGCTGGAAGAGGGATGGCTGGCGGCCGTGCACGTGCAGTGCGACGGGGGAACAACGAACATTTGGGTCACGTGAAGTGGTGACACAACAGGGAACACAAAAAAAGTAAAAAGAGCTCTACAGGGCTGGACAGAGCCATATGTGTTGCATTTAGTCCTGGATACCTGATAGTTCAGAGGTAGAGACTTAAGAGAGGCCCTAAAAACAAAAAAAATACTTTGGAACTGCAACAACTGGTCTACCAGAGCACCAGTCTGCTGTGCTTCTGGGTTTGGATGGCCCCAGGAGAGGACACAACAGGAAAAAGCAAACATCCACCTGGCTCTGCCAGGTGGGAAGGGAGCGGCTGAGCTGCGGGGATGCTCGGGGTTCTCTGGACGGGGAGAGCGGCGGGAGAGCACGACAGGGAGCGGCCGGTGGGCTACTGGCAGCACGCAAGGCGCCCGGCCGCTCCAGCCTGTGCCGATCTCGACGCGCCGTTGAGTGTCGTGCATGGAGCTGTGTCTCATCTGTGAGATCGGTTGTGTAAGCAGCAAGGTGTCTTTGTCAGTTCGGAAATACATTGCCTGGTGTTGGGGCTGTGAGGATGTGAACACATAAACTGGGAGACTTCTCCTGGCAGAGGCTGGGCTGGATAGAAATGTCAGTCACTGTCAGAGGGGAAGGCGCCTGTCCCGTCCCTCTGCAGCCGGCGGTGTCCGGGGCAGCAGGAGCTGCGCCACTGGAGCTGGCGTGCGCCTGGGACCGGGCAGTGGCCAGGGTCCCGGGGGGAGAGAGGTGACCCCGGCGCTGGGGAAGAAAGTGCAGGCATCCACCCTGCACCTGGCAGAGCGGCGCTGGGAGAGGCACGGGGGAGGGAACGGCCTCGCTGGGGCTGGCCGCGCGTTGGCAGCGAGCTGGGGCTGCAGGCACTCCCGGGGTGCCCGGAGCGCGTGCTGGAGGCTCCCAGCCTTTCCTTACCCACGCCTGGACGGCCCCACGCCATAAATTAAAGGGGAGCATCTTGAAGGAGGCTTTAATCAAAAGTTAGGGGTTGCAGCCAGCATGTCACCGTTCCTCATTAGATTGCCATTATAATGCGCTGTAATTGGAAAGACGTTAATATTGACAGCGATGTGAGGAATGTCCTGCGTCTCCTTGCATGTGTGGATTTGATAGAGTTGAATAATGGAGCAGATATGATGGATTAGAAAAATTCCCCAGTTAAGGTCCCTAATTATAGAGTTTTACCTGCCCAATTAAGGTGGAGTACTTGCGAAAAACCTAGACACTGATCTCGCCAGGCACCCAAGTGCTCGGTGAAGTACCAGCAGCCACAGCAGCCCTGGGATGGAGGATTACTGGAGTTTTTTCCTACTTGGAATGTTGCCTTCCTGATGGAAGGCATTTCAGCACTAGGAAGCTGAAACCTGTTCAGAGGCTGAAGTAGCACCAGCAAGTCCTGCTCCGCGACACGGTCTGAGCGCCGCGGCTGTTGTACCCTGCCTGGGTGTGGAGTCAAGAAGCAGGAGCCAGCACCATGCCCGACAGCCCAAGTTTCCTTTGCCATTTTTTTAACAAATCGGAGTGATTCCGGGGGGAAGAGCCACCGGCTTGTCCAGTGTGTCTGATGGAGACGCAGGTGAAACGTTTCGGTGGCAGGACCCAGCACCCTGACCGGCGGGCAATGCAGCAGGAGCAGGGGCTTTACATTGGTGCTTCAGAGAATAAATTACAATTTTCCTTTCTGGTTTTGGAAGACATTTTGCAAAACTTAAAGATTAAAAAGGTCACATCAGATCTTGTCAGAAGTGCCTGAAGGCAAGCTGCCTAGCTGAGGGGAGCACAGAAGGGGCTGGGTGGGACATGGGGTTTGGCAGTGAGGGCCCCCCCCCCCCCCTTACGGGGCACTCAGCCCCGCTGCCAGCACCCCTGAGCACCCGCCCCATCCCGGGCTGGGACCCCCAGCCTGGTGCTTCAGGGCTGCAGAGCGGACCCCGAGTGAGCCCACAGTCTGGAAAATTCAGTAACTTAGGCACACTAGAGGGAGAATTTTTTGAAGTAAATAATAATTTAGCTGTCTGCAGCCTAAGGCTGAATCACGACAGTTGTCCTTTAACCGTCTTTAAAAAAAAAAATTAAAACAAGGCAATGTTGGTCCCGGAGGAGCTGGCAGGTGATACCCACAGCATCCACCTGGCGACGCCTGCCACGGCCAAAGGGCAGGCACGGGGCGCAGACCCCGCACACCCCGCTCCTCAGGAGCAGCTGGCTTGCCACCGTGGAGAAAATGTCAGTGTTCGTGTCTCCCTCTAATCCCTCCCTGTAGTGGTGGGACAATTATCCCATGAATTAGGAAATAATATTCTGCCTGGGCTCTGGAGTTTGTAGCTGTTTACCCAAGGTGTGCTTTCCTCTCCCGAGCTATTCCTGGCAGGCTGCTGAGGGATGGAGCCGTGCCTGTGGTTTTTTTCTGCGCCCCTGCCTCCCTTTCATCTGCTCGCATGATGAATTGTAGGCAAAAACTGCTCAAGCCCGGCTGTTTTGGCTTAGATCAGCTTTTCTCCTCATTATAATTTAAGTCTTTAAGGGTCTTCAGCAGGAGCCTGTAAAAGTCCGATCATTCATTCCCGTTGACGCCGTGTGTTTCACGGCCATGCGGGCCGTGATTCATCGGCGGTGCCCGACGCACCTCCTTTGTGCCGCCACAGAACAATGCCTTTGTGTGCCGGCCCCGCGCCGGGAGGCAGAGGGTTAACCAGAAAAATCTTGTAATAGCTGAAAACTATGGATTGAGCAAAATCTCCCTGTCAGCTCTCTGTGATTTTGCTGAGAGCACTTGGACATGCTGGCATTGGATTTACAAATTGAAAATCATTAATAATTCTAACCAGGCTGTGATAAATCTGAGATCAGTCTCGATGAACCTGGACACCATTTCATAAATCAAAAAGATTACTTAGGAATTTTTTAAAATCTGACGTCAAAATGTCATGGTTACTAATGGTTTTTGTAGATCTCTTACAGTGATATATCATTTATCTACGCTACATCTAAAATGTGACACCGGGGCAGAAATGTGATGTCTTTAATATCATGAATACATTTTATCCCATAATAAAGGTATTAACAACTTCTTGCTGTGACTTGTACTTGAAGTCCTGTGCCTGATTTAGTGCTATTGTTATCGCATTAACTGTTTTCCTCCCAAATAGCTGCGGGCCAACTGTTGCTCACTTGGTGTGGCGAGGGGCCGGCGGCCGGCCGAAGCAGAGGAGGGGGTTCCTCGGCCGGGGCTGTCGGCCCAACTCCCCCCCTCCCCGGGGAGGCGGGGGGGGGGAGGGGGGGGGTCCTGCTGCATGGGCCCTGTCACCTCAGCCCTGCCCTGGTTGTTGCTGCGGGGACGTGCAGCAGGACCACCCCACCTGCGTGCGGGGTCACCTTCTGGGACAGGGCTTGTCCGCCCGCCGGGACTGGGGGGCAGCGAGGGCAGGAGGCGTGGGCTGTGGCTGGGGTCCCGAGGGCTGCAGCAGGTGATGGTCTGCTCTGCAGATCGACCTCTGGCTGCTGGGAAGGACGGACCTGAGTGCCTCACGGTGCCCATAAGACGTGGGAGCACAACAGGACGTCACGCAGCACGCGGCCTGGGTGAGCATCAGAGGTAGGGATGCACAACACGGTGACGGGAAAACACCAGCGCCAGAACGGAGCAAGCAGGCATGGCTCACGGCACAGAGCTTTGTTTCAGGTTGATTCTTACTGAATTTTTCCACTCCTTTTAAATGGGCTGTTCTGAGGAAAGTTTACAAGACTTACAGAATAAAAGCCCAGAAAATAACCTCCAGAAAATGCCCTTCAAACCACTCCTTCACCTGATTAATGATGCTAATGCTAAAAAAATGCCACTGAAGACGTAGGTAATGTCTAAAACAAGGGTGGAAGCTGAGCACACGTAAACCTAATCTGGCAACTCAACAAACCACTAGAACATCAAAACTTGCTGTTAAAAGAAGGCCTAACAAAGGTCATGGAAACGCTTTTCTCATTTCGGAAGTGGCTCCCTCTGTGCTCTGCGGCTCTGCTCTGCGGCTGCACACAGGACCTGCACCCCTGGGACCCACACACGATTTGGCATTGGTGGGGCCAGGCTGGCCCAGCCCTGTGCGTGTGCAGCATGCACGTGTGTGTGTGTGCCCACACGTGTGTGTGCCCGTGCCTGCCCACCTCCCCATCGAGCCCTCAGCGCTGGCTGGCGTGGGAAAGCACACGGGCCACGGGTGCTACGGCACAGCACAGCGCACCTCCTGCAAAGGACTGTTGGATTATAAATGACTTCTGGAGGCTTTGCTATAAAACGTTACCTTGCTTTGGTGCATGCTTTTTAAAAATGAATGGTTCAACTGTTAAAATTTAAAGAGTCATTCCAGTCTCTTCCCAGTGAGTCAGAAACCCGCTGCAGGAGCGTGCAGCCTCCACCGCTGCGGGCGCAGCTGAAGAGCTATCAGAGCCTAACAGGTAGCTGAGGAATTTAAAGCAGAGCTTTATGGGGAGAGATTACATTCAGAGGGGAACAAACGGTGGTACCGAGTCTATGCAAAGCAAGTGACAAAATGTAAAAATCCTCCCCGCGTTTTGAAGGAAAATATATCTTTCTTTCTGCGCGGTTCCCATGAAAAATAGGCTTTTTTATTTCCTTTTTTCATGCTAGGAAATTAATACTTGCCTTTGAAAGAGATTTGGTGGAGGTTTGCGTGAAGGTCATTAGCAATCCCGCTGGGGAATAAAGAAGGGAGTGATTGAAATCTGCATGGGTTTGTTACTCATTTGTGGCTTTGCTTTACACGTAACGTTTTTATTAAGAAAATAATACTTAGGGCTGGTAATTGTGCCGCCAGCTGGGCTGGGGAGGGGAGAGGGAGAACGCAGAGCACTGAAACCCGCTATTTATGTCCCTGCTAGGTACCATTCCAGGCAGGTACATCTATGGTAAATCTCCTTGAGCTGTCCCCAAAGTCACCCTCAAGTGCCACAGCTCTTCTGGCGCTGAGCATGTCCCTCCTGGGCCAAGGCAGCGGTGGCACTGCCAGCCCCGCTGCGCGCAGGGGGGCCGGGCACAACGGAGGGTGGGCAGCCCCAGCCCTGCCCAACGTGGAGCGGGGCCACGGCCGCACCCACCTCTGCCCCCAGAACGGGACAAACAACCCCAGGTCCTGCTTGAAACGCCAGGCACCTCCACAGCACCTTCTGTCCATCAGGCAGTAAGGTCGCCCGTTTCTGCTGTGTTTAACCCTAAAACACTCATGGTTAGGACTCAGGCTGTAAACCCCTGGTATTGCGTGCAAGTCTCCCTAAAAATTAGCATAGCCCAGAGTAGATACAGTCTGAAGTGGGCTTGTAAAATCTTTTGGAAGGATCATTAAGGGTATTTCATTATCTCCATATTGCCAAGGTCAGGCTGCCCATATTTCCTCTTTAGTGCTGCGATGGGAATATGCCGCGACTGTGGTATAATAGACCAGAAAATGTCCACACTGGGAATGATGGTAAATCAATAAAAACTCATCAATATAACTCCCCCTCTCCCAAGGTACTGCAAACAGCCTCAAGTTTGTAATTTACTTACGTATCTTCACCTTTTTCCCAACATTTTTTACACCAACTTCTGAACTTTTTGTCTGTGTAAAATCTTTATGAGAGACAATATATATAAGGGATAAAATGCTTTATTGAAAAGATTATTGATTTTTTCAGCCAAGCTGCTTGTGCAGCAGCTGCACGTGGCTCTCCCGGCAGGGAGATCTGAACGCGAGGGGGGCTGAGGCCGCGGGTGGGTGGCAGGGAGACGCAGGTCCGGTGGCACGGCCACCCGGCTCCAGCCGAGGGGAGGACAGAGCTTTGTGAAGCCAGAAGGGAGAGAGGAAGGCACAGCTCGGGCACAGAGAAGGGAGTTACGCATCTCAAGACTGACCGTTAACGTTGTATTATGGCTGTACGAGCGCCTAAGCAACACCGGACACGCTGCAGACGTGGTTCTGCGTCCTTCATCCCAAACCTGCCCCGCCCGAGCGCTGGGGCCCAGCCCAGAGCCAGGTTAGCTGCTTTGATCCCCGTGTCCCAGTCTGGAAGCAGGGAGCAACAGCCGACAGCTCCTCATCACACAGCTGGGACCTGGGCGCCTGCCTCGGAGATCGGAACAGGGCATTGGCTCTTTGGGAGCCTCAGTAAAGCCTCCAGCACAAGGACAAAAAGAGTTGGCTGCTCCTCCTTTCTCCTTAGCATCTTGCTTTTACCCTTTTTTTTTCTTCTATTTCTCATCTTTACAGCCAGCTACTTTCCTGCTTGTCTTTTTTCTGCTCTCCACTTTGGAAAAAAACAACCCAAAAGCATAAATACACTACATCTTTTTCAGGCTGACAAAGGGACACCCTCATCACGCAGTGTACCCTGCCCCGGGCAGCGGCTCCTGGTCCCTGCCCCGACGCTCCCGGAGCCGCAGCCCCGCAGACGCGGGCAGGAGGCTCGGCTGGGTGCCAGGAGGGCTGCAACAGCACACGCGATCCATCCTGATTTTGAGAATGCTGAATCCTTTATCACGAGCCAACCACTGAAATAAAACCAATACCATTTTATTAAAAGCCCAAAGACACAATTAGATCTTGCAGATTATGCAAATGATGTGTAGCCCTCTGACTGCTGGCAATTTGCCGCAGACCTCTGTGCTGCAGCGTTTGGGAAGCCCTGTCTGAACACCGGTTGGAGACCCTCACCCCCTTCAGTGTTCTGCAGCCTGAAGCCCTGATAAATATTCCACAAAACACGAACAGCCTATTTTCCCTCGCCACTCTGACCTTTTCCCCAGGACGGCAGAATGTATTTTTTTTTGCCAGCCACTGTATGCTTATCCCCAGGGGTCAGGGACCTCAGGGCTCTATTAAGTGTCAGTAGGCTTTTTTTCCTGATGTCTGAGTTTACCCATAGCTAAGCTAATGTACTGAGGAGAGCCTTGGCAGGCGCAATAGACATCGTGTCACTGAGGGCATAAAGGCCAAGGAGCGGATGGAAAAACCTGCTGGTGAAACTTAATCAGCAAGCAAGGACCTGAAGCCAGGTGGCATTTGATCGGAGGGACCCCACACACACCCAGTGGAAACAGAGGCGGCTGCTGTGCCGCTCCCCCTCTGCTCTTTGGCCCCGTCACCCAGAGCCAGCAGCCGGGTGCCACCGCCGCTGCTCGCCCAGGACGAGCGGCATCCTTGCTCGGGGCGCCCGGATCTCGGCTTTGGGGCTGCTCGCAGTGCTCAGGCACTCATCTGGGGGATAAGTGCCTTCTCTCATTCTGTCCTCTATTTTCTCATTTTTGACTTTTATGGTTTTTCATTTACAAGTCTAATCAGAGAGAGGCAGCAGGATGGAATAGCGCAATCATTCAACATAGATTAACAATAGAGTCAATAGCCTACAAGTGTTTGCAGCATCCCCCAATGCAAGCTCCTTCGCATCGAGCCAGGAGGGACTCGAGTCGGCTGAAGCAGAAAGGAGCTGAAAATACAAAGCTGTTGCCCGAAGGCCTCAGCTGAACACACCTGCCCCCAAAACAGGCCAGCATCCCCTCCCGGAGCTCCCCTTGCGGGAAGTTTTCAGTCCAGACAGCAATGGCACAGGAGGGATCTCATTTCATCGGTTTTGGAACAACTCTAGACACCGCCACCACTGCGGCCGCAGCCCAGGAAAGCCGGCCTAAGGCAGCTCCTGGGGCTGCACTGACCCAGCTCCACCGAGGCTGGATCGGGGCATCGCCGGCCAGACCCAACTGCAGCCGTGGCCTTACGGCACGCACTGTGCCATACACCGAGTTGGGTGTGCTGGTACCCATGGGCCGTCCTGAACATACCCGCAGGGCTGCTCCTCACAGCTCTGCAGCCATGCGGTCCAGGCTTTCATCTCCAAACCCAATTTTTTGCAGGACAGAAATAATCCAGTTTAATCGTGTTGGTAAGAACACCCATCCCTTTTTGAGCACGTAGGTCCCTGTCAGCAAGATCCTGAAGAACATAATGCCCGGCTGCCATCGCTGCGGCTCTGCCCATCCTGCGAAGTCATCCCACTCTGCTCCTGACACAAACCGGCTTTCAAAGCCTAACGGGCTAAAAGGGGATTTAAAAGCAGCCAATGCTAAAAATGGGTGACATTTTGGGAGTGACCGCAAGGTAAAACTTCAGCTTCCACTAGGTTTCTTAGCCATCAGAAAGTATTTTGAATACAGAAGCGTGCAAAACATGATTGCTGCTAAAGACCACCGCTGGAAAAAATATGCCACATTTTTATAACCTCTGTATACCTAATAAAATAGAATAGATTTACCATCAGCTGAAGAATAGATTGGTAAACACCGTAAATTAAATTCTATGATGATGTTTATTAAGCTTCAAGGCAGTGCCTACTGACACAGGAAAGGTAGAAGTTATTGGAAATCCTGAGCCTGCCACCCTCATCTGCCGTGTTATTTTAACGTGTTCGTACCCAGCGAGGTGCAGGCTGCGGTACCTGAATACACACAGACGTGCCAGCCCACGATGCGACTCGCTACGCCTGGCCCATAATTTACCAGCTTTAACCCTCCCGTGAAATGACATTATATAAATATTGTTAATAGCACTAACATAATGTTAAGTCAGGTTTTACTGGACTCCCTCATACACCCTTTGGATTTATTAGCTATAGGATTTGAAGTAAATTTTTATTAGCCCAAGTTAAACCCAGCTACCATGGGCCTGGCATCTGGGCTTTCTCTCCCCCACCTTTCCTCCTTTATCCGAGCCTGGGCCCCCTTTTCTCAGCCCAGCGCTTCCTCCTTCAGACCAAAATGTCCTCGGATAAATCTTAGGGAATGAAATATTTATTAATTTTCCTAACCAATGTTGATCTCATAAATTACCAGGACTTTTTCATGAAATGGTTATTAACATCCATGGCTGTATGTTAATGGCTTATTGACCAAATATGGGATAATTAGACCCTAGGAGCACTGGCCACTGTGATCTATGAGAAGCAAATTTGGCCCTTATTACACCAATGACCTATTTAATATCTACTGATGAATTTAAGGTAGAATCATAGGCAGAATTTGTTTCTCGAAGCTGCCCTCCAATTAATGAGCAGAAAGATTCTTGTATAAAATCTATTGATCCAGAAAAAATAGTAACAAAAATCATTTTTTGTAACTGATGATGAATTGGCTAAACAAGCATTAGCCTGAGATACACCAGGAAAACACCGGTAACCAGATATTTCCTGGGATTAACAAAGCAATGAGTCTGACTAGAGGTCCTAATTTACCCCATGGAGATTTATACTAACATTTTAGAAGAATTCAAACATTTTTCCGTGCTGCAGTTTCAGGAACAACTGTTTATACCTGCTGCGAATGAGCGGTGTTCGGTTAATTCCTACGCGTGCTGTATATCTGAAATGGGAGAGTTAGCATTCTGCACACCGCTCAGGGAGACCTTTCCTCTCTCATCTCACGGTATTTAAAATCAAATTAAAGATAAAATAAAAGGAATCAAAGCAAAGCCAGAAAGGAAGGAACACCATTTGTTCGAAGTACTTGAGCTACAGCCTGACTGCAGGCAGCATGCGCGAGCCTGAACACAGGTTAGCAGTTGGGCCGGTGATGTCCCTGTGAATACAGAAAATCCCTCAGCTGATCCAGCGAGCCAGTTCGCACTCTGCTCCTCTGACCCAGGAAGGCTTCTGTAGGAATGTGTATGCTGGCATCGTTACCGCTGCACCTCAGTCAGTGCAGAGGGCTTATTTGAACTCCCCGTTGCTTTGGACCCAAAGAAAGGCCATTTCGGTACCGGGACGTGCTCGGTGGGAGCCGGTGGCCCGGCGGCGCTGTGCCACGCTGGGCGCTCCCAGCCCGGCTCCCCTTCCACGGCTCCCAGCGCCCGGCTCCAGCGGCTCGCCCAGCTCACCGCTCAGCCCGGCGCGCCACAAACGAGGAGAGATGGGTTTGGCAGGCCATCCTGCAGATCCTGTGCCACGACTGATGAGGGAGAGGAAACAATTTATTACCCCAAATAAATGCTATAGCTCCAAATACTAGGCAGCTACCACTCTTCTTGTCCCGCTCACTGTAACTTCCAGGCCCTACGCAACAGCTACCGGTGATTTTAAACGCTGTCTCCCTGCCAGATTCAGCCTCTCTTTACAAAGGGGTAAAGCCCAAGATGGGATTAACTGATGGCTGCAAACAGGAGCACTGCGCGTTCTCACAATTCAGCCCTTGCCAAAGCTGCAGGACACCACAACAGGCAATTTTAACCTCCATTGCATTAAAAAAAAAAAAAGGAAAGAAAGAAAGAAAGAAAGAAAAAAAAAAAAAAAAGTCTTCCACAGAAGTTCCTCCATCAAGGCTGCGAAAGGCAGAGCTTTCCAGGGTCAGGACAGGCGCAAGCTCCCGGCCCAGGCTGGGCTCGGCACAGTGCATCCGCGTGGGCGTGGGAGCCCCGCAGACCCCGCGCTGGGAGCCTCGGGCGCTCGGACATGCAGGTTACCACGGCAGTGCATCACTGCAGATGAAGTAAATCCAGTAATAAACATGGACCGCAGGAGTAGGCTGCAAGGAGTAACTCACAACAGCTACTGTACCTCTCCAGCCCACCACGTGAGGAGAGGCTGCCTGGGGACAGAGCGGGGAAACATCAGGAGGTGAAATGAGAAGGAAGTTTGCCTAACTGAGCTGAGGATGAGCTTTGCAGGCTAACAAAGGCACAGATGACACTGACAAAAGAAAAATACCACAAGATAAAATGGAAGAATTAATACATGAAAAATGAAAGCAAGCAAATTAAAAAAACAGAAAGCTAACAGCACTCCCTTTGCTCACATGTTATTCCCTAATTACAGGCAGGAACCCAGGGGCTGCAGCCAGACACACTGGTTTAATCATTTTAATGCCCTTTTCCTGCTTCTTTTGCCCTCTCTCAAGGAATCCACTCACAGCCACCACCAGAGACAGACAGGCAGGCAGGCAGACAGACAGGCAGGCAGACAGGCAACGCACCCAGGGCTCCAGGCGCGCCCGGCAGAGATGCCCATCGGTGTCATCCCAGCCCAGGGAAGCTGGGCTGCCACCACTGCTCTTCCTCCATCCACCTCTTCCTCAGCTGCAGCAGGAGCACACCCACGTAGCTGAAGGGCTTTTAATAGCTCCCCACCCGCCCGGATTGCCTGACTGCAGGCAGGTGAAGAGGGTGTCAAGCATGGGACCATGCAGGACCAGGGGTGGCTCTGGGGGGGAGGAGGTGCGGTGGCCTCTGATAGCCCAGGTGCAACCAAAATAGCGAACGTGATGAGAGCACGACCTGCAGGGCCTGCCTCAAACCTGAGGGGCGGTGGTCAGCAAACCAGGGATGTGCACAGGGCAGCCAGGACCAAAAATATTGAAAACCTGCTCCCCAGAGCAGAGCGAGGATGTCCCGCGCCCAGTCCTGCAGCTCCCGTCCTCGCGCCGCCTGACCGAGCATCCGCTTCATGCTCGGTTTCCTGCACAGGGTTTTATTACCAGCCAACGAACACCTAGATTTAAAAACCAAATACAAAGAAAAGGCAAACAGCCTCCTTTCCAGTGTCTATGAAGTTCAAAAGGAAGATACTGTAGATCTGCCCTGTTTTCTCACAAAACCAGAGTCACTTGTGAAAGGGATCACCTGGCCACACCGGGCTCTGCGGCTGCGGACTCCTCTCCCCCTGCCCATCCCGCCAGCCTGTGCAGTGCCGCTGCCGCCGCCCAGCACCTCTCCCACCCCAAATCCGCTCTTTCTTCTCACAACAGGGTGTATGAAAGAGTAGGTGCAGATTTTAACCTCTGTAACAGACACTAAATCACATATATTTGTTTTCCTCTATGCTGGGAAAATGTCCCCGAGGAAGCATGTTAAATTTGGGCTCCAGCAGCACCAATTTAGCTATTACGAGTTTTCTATGCTTTGTCTATTTAGGGAGTGTTTGGCTTGAATACAGTATGCAGAAGAAATAAGATCAGCTCAACTGTTTTAAAGCTGATTGACACCTTGGGTTTTTTCCCTTGTAATCTGAAGTGAAAGAAAAAAAAATATAAAGGGAACCAGACATTCATTTAAAAGAAATTATTTCCTTGCCTACAGTCCCTGATCAGGGCTGCCTGTGCAGGGAGAATGAGATCTCATAAAAAGGCTTTCGTGGGTTCTTCTTCACATCATTTTGGTTCAGGTTTTGGTGGCAGATGAACTGTATTTCATCAGAGTTTAGAGGAAATTCAAAGTGAAGTTAAGGAAGTTGCTATAAATGAGAAAAAAAATTCCCAACAAACCCTTTCATTCTAGCTTAACATATCAGCCGAATCAGGAAACAGCTGTAGCAGAAATATTGTTTTTAATAATCGGAGAAAGCGGCGGAGCCACGGCTTTTGTTGGAACAGTGACCCCCAATGGCGAGAGCCACCCGGGCTGCGAGGGTGAGGAGAGCCTGGCCGAGGCAGAGCAAGAAGGTCCTGTGAAACCCGGCGGGGTGCACCGCAAGACCCCACGGGCCCCCCGCCTCCCTGCCCGCAGCGCC
The DNA here is from genome assembly GCF_036417535.1 of Chlamydotis macqueenii. Taxonomy (NCBI): domain Eukaryota; kingdom Metazoa; phylum Chordata; class Aves; order Otidiformes; family Otididae; genus Chlamydotis; species Chlamydotis macqueenii. The sequence continues at coordinate 908,435 of NC_141575.1, read as the reverse complement.
CACCCGCCCGGCCCTCGCCCCCGCAGACTCTTTGGAAAGTTTCCTCTGCGGAGGCTCTGATGGGCATGGGACCTCCCGACACCTGTGTCCGGCTTCCACCAGAGCTCCTGTTCCCTGTGGGGAACCCATGGGGCTGAGCCCTGCGGAGGCCGGGGCGGGAGGCGTTGGGCGTTGAGCATCAGGCGTTGGATGCAGCTCTGGCAGGGCTGGTGAGCAGCTCCCCAGGGCAACCTGGCACCCTGGTCTCTGCGGAGGGGCTGGGTGGCAGGCGCCAGGCACAGGGCTGTGCAGGGTCCTGGGGTGGGAGGACAGGGCACCCCAACATCAGGCGCTGGAGGCTGCCTGCCCAAACGTGCCTGTGTGCCCGGCAGACACCAGCCCTTCGTGGGGCAGGAGGGGTGCGTGAACCCCGGGACAGCATGCCAGGCACGAAACGACAGCACTGGTTAGAGAGAAGTTGTCCCGCAATGTGCGTCCCAGGGTATCCCTGTCTGCTCAGCCGCTGCTGGGAGGGCACGGGGGGCCTGATGGGAGCAGGGGCCACGGTGGCTCATGGCCAGTTTGCCCCGGGATCGGCCCTGGCACAGAGGTGCTGCAGGAGGCAGCCTCACCCAGACACCAGGCTTCTTGATGAAGGGGGGGGCACCCCTCCCCAGGGGCACAGGAACACCCCGTTGCTTCCGCAGCCCGGCGAGCACGCAGCCCGGCGCCTGAGCGGCGACGCGTGCCCTTCTGCCAGCTGCGGTGTCACAACACGTTTCGGTCATTTGGGTTGGGTGGACTGCAAGGGCGGAGGAGCGGGACGTTCTCCGGTAACAAAAAGAAGGGACGTAACGTCGCAATGGCTGCACCAAGGCGCATCCCTGGCCGTGGAATTTTTCTGTCTTTACGGCTGCAGAACTGGAAGTGCCTGATACGCTAGGTGCAAGATATTTCTTTTCTTTCTGGTCAGTACTCATAGTCTTGTGGTTGAACAGTTTGTTTATCCTGACAGAATGTCATCCGGCTTGGCTTTGATTTTGCAAATAATCCACCTCCAGCTATGAATGCTCTCACTCCGAGATAGCCTTAACTTCCGTACCGCCACAGGGCATGGGATGATTTCATGATGGTTAAGGGGAGATGAAAGCATTTTTGCCCTTGTCCTTTTCCCTTGCTTTGAGAAGTAAACAATAAAGTTTAAGCCTTCCCACAGAAAATTTGTAAAAATGTGAGAAGACAGTGCAGACCAAATAATTATCCATAATCAATACAGTTAAAGTCGATGGACTCTACATGTCCTCTTCTAATAGACTTTGTTCTGGCTCGTACCTGACAGTTTATTTAGAAATATGAACTCTGTAAGGAATGGCTATTTGACTATGTAATCTTGTTAAACTCATAAATTCAGTTGGTCTGAAGTCTATATCATTGAAGCCAGCTGGAACTAAATGTTTTGATAGCTAAAAAATGGTTCATTGAAGAAAATTCTGAAATAATGGGACTAATAAGTTGCCAAGAGAACTGTTTACATGGGCCTAAGTGAAATTACCATAAGGCAAGGGGAAAAATTTTTGACCCACATCTTAAATTCTTGCTTAGTCAAGTTATGCAGGCAAATAGATCGTATAATGGGACATATTTATAAAATAAAGCTGATTAGTGATGTTGGTGTCTTATAGAACCTACGTCCAGCATTAAATCAGATTAATTTATAGGTGATTTTGTTGATGAGCACACACTGATGCTCCCATGGTGTGAATTTCAATAACTTGCTTTCCTCTTTGGAATCCATAATTCTGTTGTTTGAGACATTTCATTGTTACAGATAACACATTTTAAGTGATATTATTTATGCTGTTTCCACTTGTCACTTAGGTTCTTGCTCAAGTTCATTAATGTATTGTGCTCCTCTCTGTACAAGAGGGTGCAGCAAGAGCAATTGATTTTAAGTCCACATAATGACTGATGATATCACGCGTGTTTACTGCTTTGACACTGCAGACTAGATGCTAATGCCGCCGAGATAAACATGATGTCATTTTATGCAATTAAACACTTAATATACAGCAGGTAATGATTTGGTAAGCTTGGCACATGCAAGCAGTGGCTTTTAATCTTATTAACGGGGGGGACGACGCCACAAGTGATATACACAGACCCAGTCTGTATCAATAAAAACATCTTTTATGGGCTTGGGTCAGTCTGCTGTGATAGGATGAAGATACCTAAAATATGTCCCTGGCAGCTCATGAGCGGCTTTTATGGAAGCCAGGAAGAGATCTCAGATTTGAACCAGCCCGAAAACAAACAACTGAAGTATTGTCTTCGTGCCCTGTCCTCCTCCTCTCGTGCCGTAGCTGCTGGCAGAAGGGTGGGTGACTTACTGATGCAGGCACCGCATCCGCTCCCGAGTGTGCAGGCACCACGTGCACCACAGCGCACCAGTGTCCCCCTGCCTTCTCGCTGCTAGTGGGTGTCTGTCTGGGGAGGCTGCTAGTTGACAACAACATGCAAGCCGTTGACCAAGGACTGAGCGTGTCCCGCTCTTCAGGGGAAAATGTCTCAGAAATGCCCCTCAATCTGCCGGCCCCGCTGCAGTCCTGCCCTTCTCCGGGGCGGTGCGTCCTCTGCGCCGCTGTAGCTCTGGTCTCGCTCCTGCCGCAAACGCTTTCCGTGGCCAGGAGTGGCTCAGAGTTTGCCTCAGCTCCACAGATGCAGTAGCAAATGGTCTCCTTCCGCAATAGTCGATATTTCCCAGCTTTGACAGATTAGCCGGAGCAATCACGGATTTTATGTGGCACAATTAACATATCTTTTCTTTATTGCTATTGCACAGGAATTTGTCTGTGATAAGCAAGGTCAAACTGTGCACCAGGCTGGCACCATCCCGCAGGGCAGGTCCCACGCCTGCACCGCTGCCAGGCAGGAGACGTTGGCCAGCCACGTGCCGAGTGGCATGGGTGCCTCACCAGCGAGCTGGCTGCAGCACAGGCTTCTCCAGCTCTTGCAGAGGTGCCACCTCTTCCGGGGGCTGTGTCGTTCGGAGGTGGCAGGCACAGATTTTAAGATCCGTTTGTTGTCTTACTGGAAAAACAGGAAATACAGCAGTCAAGAAGGGGAGCGGGGTGGGGCTGGGCAAGGCCCAAGGCACCGTCACAATGGCACTCTGGCTGGGACTTGGGTTGACCGGCACACGACAACATGGAGCAAAGCTGCAGGAACACAGAGAACAAGGCTTACAGAACCATTGCCAGATGCTGAAATAAAAGACCTGGCCTTGTAAAGGGCATGAAACAACGCAGTGGTTCTGTCTGAATTTCTGGAGTCTCATCATTTTTTGCAGAAATGCTTCCAACTAGAGATGCTCCAGCGGAAGGTGGAGATGAAGGAGCCAGGAAAGCTGGGACTCACTGGCCAGACCCCATTGCACCAAGCCCCTGTGCAGCTCCGTCTCTGTGGGCACCTGTCCCCCCCTCTCCCTGCGAGAGATGCAGTTGCTGCCCTTTCTGACAGATCCCTGAGCCCCGCTGACCTCTGTCACGGCTCGCCCCTCTCCCACTTCCCTGGAATCAATTACCTGCTCCGCACTGCTCCATATTCATCAGGGCTCCAGCCGTTTGACCCACAGCCCCCTGCCCCCCTCCCACCGGAGCGCTGCTCCCCAGGCTTGCAGAGGAATGGCTCTTTCTTTGCTCATCGAGCAAAGGGGGGTCAAGCCAGGAGGGATGCTGGGGTGTCCCGGGCTGGGCCTGCTCCGCGCTGGGTGCAGCCGTGTCTCTGCTGTGCTCCGGAGCAGCAGTAGTGTCGAGCTGCTCTTGCGCGAGAGCAGAGGCGCTGACGACGCCCCGAGGAGTCACTGGCTGCGGTTGGACCGTGTGAGGTGAGGAGAGGATGCTCTTGGAGAAGGAGCAAAAGGAGCAGAGACATCAGGGAGCCCTGACAGAGTCAAGGACAACCGCTGGGTTTTACTCTGGACACCCGGAGCAGAGCTGTCCTCGCTCCCAGCAGCTGCGGGCGCGGGGCTGTACCCAGCCGTGGGGCCGGTTCGCTGTGGCTGACCCTGCACGGCAGAAAGCACACAGCCCCTAAATGGGGCTTCCCCCGCTTTTTATTTTGCAGGCTGGAGTGGTCCCTGGTCACCGGGATGGACCCCAACAGATGCCAGAGACCGTCAGGCTCTGTGCTTCATCTGCTCTCCAATAAAACAGTATCCGTGTGACGGGAATGTTGCTCCCTGAGTAACTCAGCAGAAGCCGCTGCAGAGCTCCCTTTGCAGAGCAGTGTGCCCCCCGTGCTCATCGGCCTGGCCCCTTCCAGGCTCTGCGCTGCTGGGACCGATCCTGCCCGCGGCTGCCACCCGGCCTCCCCCTTTGACCAGCTTGGCCTCTTCGCCTTGCCCCCCGAGCAGCCACCCGTAGGTTCCTGCCAGCGCTGAGATGACGATCGCCCAGACTGCCTTGCCCGTTGAGCGTTCCCGCGCGAGCACGAGGGCTGGGTTCCCCTGAGGACTGCCGCGGTGCTGCGGTTAGCAGGGCTCCACCGGCTTTGGACCCGGGGCTTGCGGGTCCCCTTGCCGATCCCTGGGGCAGAGGCAGAAGGTGTAGGCAGAGATGTATCATGCATTGGGAGGGGACCAAGCAGCTCCTGGCACCGCAGCAGCCATGTCTCTTAAACTGAGTCGGTGCTGCCGAGCCCCGTGCCGCCCTGCAGAAGATGGTGCCGTTTCTGGACGGCGTCCCAGAGCCTGGCTGCAGGAGTACATGTCCCTGTGCCACAGCGGGGGCCCGGGACGGCCCTTTGTTTCTCTTTTAGGATTCCTCTCCCAACAATGGCACCAGGGCTCATGTTTGGATTTCATTTCGTCATCTTTCCAAAGTCTCTGGGACGTGCCGGGGCTGATATTGTAGTTTATCTACAATCAGTGCTCAAGGAACGGGCGCTCTTTGGGTGATACTTAATAAGCTTGGAAATGAGAATATGGCTGTGCTGTTGTAGGAGACAGGAATGAGAATTTTAATGGGGGTTTATGTTTAATAAAAGGTTAATAAATTTTAATCAAATTAAACCAATAAAATTCAATATTTGCTCAGCATATCAAAGTCCTGTTTGGCGGGTGGTGTGTGAAATGCGAGCGCACACTCTGCTAACACACGGGCCTGCCTCCTGCTGCCACCGGCACAGCCAGCCCCGGCACAGCGGGTGCGGGAAAAACGTCCGGTCATGGAATGGACTACAGGAGACGGTTGAATTTTGGCATACGTTGCAGCTGGGTCAGCACCAGAGGTACCAAAGGCCCCTCTCTGGCTCACAGACCCCCGTGTTTGCTGGCAGCTGACGCTCAGCTAGCCCTGATGTGCCAGAGCGAGCTGGTGCCACACAGCAGCGCATGGTTGCAGCCGCGCGCCCCGGGACCTCGCCAGGCGCCCAGGCGCGGTGAGGCCCTGACACAGCCGAGGTGTCCCGGTGCCATGGGCTGGACGCAGGACAGCCTCAGCCCCCTGTCCCTGTGGCAGCTCCGGCAGTGGCTGGCGACGACCCGCTGGCCTCACACGGCCCCTCTGGAGATCTGAGCGCCGCTCCGCAATTGTACGCGAACAGCTGGCATCAAACACGGCTTAATTGTTTACAGCGGCCTGGGCCAGGTGCAGTGCGTGCTCCCTGCGCCGGGTCACGGCTAATCAGCCAGGAAAGGCAGGGGCACAGGCAGGAGCCAGAGCCTGGCACAGCCTGCAGCGCGGACAGGATGAGCAGCTGGTGTGGCACGGCATGGCGTGGCACAGCACGGAGTGGCATGGCATGGTACAGCATGGGGTGGCACCGCCGCAGCACTGCACAGCCCCTGGCGTTTGTGGTCTCCCATGGGCAGATAGGATGCCACGGCACGGCAAATATCCCGTGGGCAATGGCACTCACGGCTGTTGCTGGCATCAGTGAGACCCAGAGCACCACCGGGGCCATGACAGGCTCTCACCTTCCGCAGGGGCTTGTCGGGGGCTCCCGCCCTGGCACACAGCACCCTGCTCCCCATTCACTGCCATGGGCACAAAATGTGAATCCCGCTGGATCTGCAAAAATGGAAACGCTCAGGTTTTATTTTGGACCAGCACGTGTGGATAAAGCTTTGTGTCAGCTGGTAGTGCCGCTCCAGGAGCCGCTCCCGGCTCAGCCCCTCCGCTGATGGAGAGTTTGGGCTTCAACTTTTGGTGGCAACCAACCCCTGCCAGCATGGCGAGGGAGAGCAGCAGGCGGGGAAACGATGATGAAACGTTATTAGGGGGCTTCACAGGCAATACATGTATTTCTTCCAGAAGAACTGGAGGAATATTTGGATTATTGCGTTTATTAGAGTGCTCAGCAAACGTGTTACGCCCATATGACAAATAAATGTGATGGTTTCAGATTTCATTAGGCAGCCCCGGGCAGCTGCGCTTTGTCCCAGCCACAAATGAGCAGGGTCCCTGTCACAATTCCTTAGTGGTCATTTTTGCATCAGTAATAATGGATGTGCCCAGCGCGGCTGTTCCGTCCCTTAACCCTCGCTCAGCGCCGAGGCTGTGGTGGCACAGCTCCCGGGGTCCGGGTGCAGCTGGGGAGGCAGCAGCCCCTTCGGTGCGGAGGAACCACGTGTGGGAGCGGGTTTGCGGGATGAGGCGTTTCCGTAGGCCCTAAGCAAGATGGCAGCCGTGGGAAAGGCGCTCTGGGCACCCAGCACCGCCGCCGCCAGCCTCGCTGGGGCTCGGGGCCGGATCCTCACTGGCCAAGCCTCCCTGTGCCGGGGCTGGGCTGCCGCGGCACACTGCCTGCACGGGAGGGAGCGCGGGAGAGCAGGGGGTGGAGAGGGACAATAATGGCGCTTTTTTTTTTTTTTTTTTTTACATTTACCGGTGTCAAAACCAATCTGAGCAGCGGATGCATATATTTAAATTAAAAGTAATTAAAAATGTGCTGCCAGAAAAATGCATGATGGATTCAATGTAAGAAAATGAAGTAATAAAATACTTTATGGATTAACTCATATCAGACTGTTTTGCAAATTTATTTTTCATTATGATACATCCATATCAGATAATGTCTGAATTTATTACGCTGCCTTCAGGCAGGCAGCGTCTGAAACCATCGCAGCCCCGTTTGGGTCCCAGTGACTGGTGAGCAAGGTTTCTGTCATCATTTCTTAGTGGTCACTTCACCTCAGTAATAATGAACGAGTCAAGCAGGGCTGTTATTTTCTTTAATCTCTTTCCTCATATTAAAAAAATACAGCCAGCCACATCATTATTGCAGCAGGCCCAGAGGACTATTTCCAGGTCATTACTCCAGTTCGGCTGAGCGTCTCAAGGTCCTAAAGGGTTTGGGGTTATATGCAATAAGGCGTTCGTCGACAACATTTCCCTGGAGCCCTAGGTGTTAATGAGAAAGATTTTCCATGTGGCTGTTAACACTGTGCGGTTTAAAAGTCACAAAGAAAATGGGATTTCCGATTTCAGCTTTCTGTCTCGTTGTGGATCTTTTTGTTTGCATACCGCGGGAGGATATTTACCTCTCTAATTGCCTGAATTCACAGGGTTATTTTTCTAGAGGGGGAATCTTAGCTGTGTGCAGGGCAGATTTCCACGAGCCAAGTTTGAAATTCTCTGGTTTATTCACTTTTAATTGTCCCTGTATTATTCTGACAGAATTTTATTTTCCCTTTTGTGGACAGAAGAAATGTCAAATTGCAAACCTACAACAAGGCTAACGCCACCAAAAATTCCATTTTTTTTGCCCAAGACAGAGGCCCAACATAATAAGAAGCATCTGAATGTTATAGCAGGGTTATAGATTGCAGTTTGGTGCCTCCACGCTGCGTCTCACGGGACAGCCCGGCAAAGCAATTACACGATCGGAATGTGCTGCGGAAATCCTTGAGTCTAAATGAGTGCAGGGCTGTGTCCCAGACCCAGGCCAGAGGCTCGGCCGCCAGCCGCTGTGGGGCCACGGTGTCTGGGCGCTGGAGGTGTCAGAGGCCATCACCGTCACCTCGGGGCTGCGCGACCAAGCGCTGCCTTTGGCAGCCCCGGGAAGGGGCGTTGGGGCGCCCGTGGGCAGCCCGGCCACGCGCCTGGCTCGCTTCGGGAGGGTGCGGGGGGCAGCTGGAGCCCCGAGCCCCCGCTCGCACAGGCAAATCCAAGGATTTCAAAACATGGAGGCTTAAACTTTCTAACCCAACTTTTGAGGAATATTTTTGTCTGCTCAGCATTTTCAGCTATTTACCAGACCAGAGCCCACTACATTTGTGGTGTGCTTTTAGAGCTGCTATGAATTTTAAAACGTGTAAAAATGACAGAATATTAACAAAAGCATTGATTTTCCTATTTATTTTTATGCATTTTATTAACTAAAACACTTTAAAGTGTAACCACTGTGTATTAAATTTACTCTGCAATGTTGGATATGAATCTCAAACAATAAAACAAATTGAGTTCTTTATAAAGCAGAAATTTAGAAAAAATACAATTAAAAGAGCAGCCTGCGCTGTCAGGCAATCGCTGCAGAGCCCTGCGCCCACGGACAGCGGCCCCGGTGCCGGCTGCCCCTCCTGGGCAGGATCTGGTGAAGCTGCCCCCCACATAAGCTCTTACGGAGGCAGGAACAAGTAGATAGTGCTCCAAGACCCACAGAGGTAATTCAAGGAATTTTGTCTCTGAGGACAGGCTTGGAGCAAAGATACGCTCTTAACAGTTTTTATAACCACTTACTCAAAAAACTTGAGCTCCGTTCTACTCCAGACCAAAGGCTTGAAATTGTCTCACCCCATCCTCAGAAAGGACATTTCCCAAATTGTTTGAAAATCTGCCATAGTTCAGTGAAAGGACACTGCTCTGAAGAGCTGGCTTTGCTTACGCTGGAGTCAATTTTGCAGTAAAACCAATTCCAACAGTGGAGAGGTTTTGGTGTGTGTAGGCTTGCTCACATCCCACAGATCTCACAGCCATTTTGCCATCAATTTAAAAAAATCCCTAGGAATAGCAATATAATCCCACCAGGAATGCAAGCGAGTGGGGCTCGTGCTTGGAACACGTGCAAGCTATGGAAATGCTAAGTGTGCTGGGAGGGAAAAACGCATCTTAACCCGGGTACTCAGAGTTACCGAATACGTACCAATTTCCCCTTAACCTGCTCTTTTAAAGCTGTGCAACTGCACAAATCTAGTTATTAGCAAAACTTAGACGTAAGATGAGTGCCGAGGCACAAAAATATCCTGGCTCCCCAGTGGGGATAACATTAGCACATCACCGTACAGCAGTACTGCGCAGGAGAGTTTAATTTGCCTGTGTGCAGCACTCGCATTGTACTGCTGAGCGTCGGGAAAAAGCGATGAGGAAATTAATAATTCTGCTTCCAGTGCCGGGCTTACGTGATCCGGGGTCGCCCATTGCCTGCTGGCTGAAAAGGAAATATTTGTCCAGCTACAGAGCTGCTGAGAGTGAGCCCCCTGAGCAGTGAGGCTCTGGTTCTGTATAAAACACGGGTGACGTGAACACGCAGGTGCGACCGTACGGCACCGCGCAGGACGCGGGGACCCCGGGGTGAACGGGCAGCCTGAACTCCAGCGCTGCAGAACGGTAAAGCGCTCCTGACGCGGTAACTGCAGCGACAGCAACAGCATGCAGCTTTTCCGGATGGAGCATCCAGATGCAGCCAAAGCCGCTGGGTGAGAGGGGAGAGGCCCCGGCGCAGGTTCGCATGCGCGCAGCCTCCCGCATCGCCTCTGCGGCAGTCGCAGGCGAGCCGAGCAGCGCCAAAGCAGCCCCACACATGTGCATGCGTGCCACGGAGAAATCCGTCTTGGGCCCTAATGAGTGGCGGTAGCCAGCCTCCCGCCCACACCCGTTCCTTCGAATCTGTGTGGCGGTGCAAACCTCGTTAACGGCGGCTCGTGGAGGCAGCCGCACGCATGGGCACAAAGCAGAGTGCTGCAAGCTGGAATACAAAATCTATATATAGATCCCTGCACCTTCCTGGCTCTAAATAGGCTGCACAACAGCTATTTTGGGGAGGAGGCGGCGTGCGGAGAGCCTGCCGGGGCGAGGGAGGAGCACGCCGGCAGCCACGGCCCAGGTAGGCTCATTAACGCGCCTGGCCTTTTCAGGGAAGATTTAGAAGGACTCTGTAATCTGCAAATTCTAAAGAGCTGACAGAGACAGTTATTAAGGGCTGGTAGGCAACGGCTGCTCGCTGTGTTATTAAAGTGCTAAAAGATTATGTCCCTGATAGCTGTGTGCGTACCGTGTCCTTCATGGGCACTTCCACAGGGACAGCGACAAGGAGAAAGGCAGAGGATCGATAAAAGGATATTACCACCGGGCCAATCCCAATAACAGGAGAGGTGATATATACACACCATTTAAATTGTCCGACACATTTAATGTTCATTAACACTAATTTTCACAGTGCTGGTGTTTAACATATTATTGCAATGAAATTAATAAAAAATACCCCACAGGAAATATAATTTAACTGTTTATATACTCACCTTTTGATTGCCAATTTCCTGCCGAGCTCTGCTCCCGCATCAGCGGCTGCAGCAAACAGCAGCGAGAGAGCCGGGGCCGGGGAGGGTCCCTGGAGACCCGCGTCCAGCAGCCTTGGCACAGACCCACCAGACGCGGCAGAACGTCCGGCACAGCCAGAGCCACCGGCACCGCGCGCCCCGAGCGATCGGGGAAAGGGCGAGGGTGCAGCAGCAGGCTCTCCCCTGGGTTTCCTCCGTGTCGTTTTCCCTCCTTCTGTACTTACCCCCTCTTTGGAAACCTCTTTCAGAAATTTCCTTTCTTCTTCCCCTTAAGAACTTCCTCAGGATCGGACGGGTGAACGTTCATTATCTTTGTGAAAAATCTCAACTTGAATTTGCCTTAGTGTATGGGCATTTTTCACTAAACAGGGAAAAAACAAACATGCGATAGTTTTGTTACTACGCAGAATTACTGGGGAATTACATATTTATTTATCTCTTATGAAGCACATGGAAATTGTGTTTGGCCACAGTGTATAAATTGTGGTATAATTACTGTAAAATTTATAGTTTTTATACTTCCAACAAGTTAGCTTTTAAATCACACAACTCCCATGTAAATACTTTAAAATTATTCAGTAATTACTTATTTACATTGTAATTAAAATAAGTAATTAGCATACATTTACAGAGGATTTACATACTTATTTGTGAAAATACGTCCTTGGCAGATGCAAAAGAAATCTTTGGCTGATCATAAAAAAAAAGTAGGAAGTACATGTGGAGTGACAAGGAGACCGTAGCTGTCTGACGGACCTCGCTGCCCGCAGGGGCTGTGCTCACCGCACCCGCGTGCCGGCGTACGGCTGTTCCTGTAAGGGCTGGCTCTGGACAGCCTGTCCCAATCAGGAGCGGGGCTGAGAACGGATCGATGGAGCAAGTGCCGGCAGTGAGCGGGACGCGGCTGTGGCCAAGGGGTGTCCGGAGCAGCGGGGCCCCTCGGCAGCGAGGCACCACCCACCCCGTCCCGCAGCTCCAGGTGGGCTGCCGGGTACCACGTGTCCCAGCGGCCACTGGCCCTGGCGATCTGTAGAGCATCCTTCGCCCTGTGCAGGAAAGGTGGGTGCTGGTTGGAAATCCTAATGAAAGATGATTGTTTTGGAAGTGATGCCAGCAAAGGCTGCTTGGCCCGCACCCTGCCAGAGGGCTGGCAGAGTCTTCTGCTCCTGGAAATGGCTGGAGCTGCTCTGAGGCAGCAGTCGCGTTCTCAGAAAGCGCGTTGGTGTGGAGGGAGCAGAACTGTGAGCCAAACCCGGCCCTTTCAAACCCAGGCAGGGGCCAGGAGTGCTCGGCGTGCAGGATCAGCAGAACATCCACCACTCGTCTCCAAGGCTGTGCAGTTACTGTGTATGTATTTCAGCTAAACAAGACAAATCTGGCTGATGATTGTGTCTAACTAGGAAGAATGATTGAAGGTCCATGCCCTCGCCTGTAAGGATAACATAAATGATGAGTGGTTTGAGGCAGGAGCTCCCCGGCCAAAGTGCGCAGGCACAGCCGGAGCAGGGCGCTCAGGCACAGCTGCCCGCAGACAGGACCCCGGGGCTGCTGCCCCCCTGCCCGCCGCTGCCGGGAGCGCTTTGCCGAGGGGGCGGCGGGAGGAAGCCCACGGCACGGCCCCGGCTGCTCCCCTGGGCCCGACACCAGCAGAGCAAGTACTTCTTGCAGCACAGAACTAGGGAAGGGATTTTTTTCTTATAAATTTGCATCCACTGTGGACTTTCCGCTGGCCAAAAGGTGCCAATCCCTGAGGAGACTGTGCCATTAGACGGAGCATTTATAGAGTTTGGGCTGATGTGCAAGAGGGCTCTGGTATCCGACACGTGCTGCTCCTGACACGAGGACGGTAGGGCAATGCATTTTCTAGGGCCAAGGGCAGGTTGCACCGGACAGCTCGGAGCACGAAGGTGCTGGCAAAGGTGTCCCAACCACGCCACGCTGGTGCGGTGAGCGCTGCGGGGTTCCGGGGGACGTCTGGGGCTCAGGGCAGCGCCTCTTGCTGGGGTCCTGCTTCAGAGCCACTCTCGCCAGCTCAGCGATGGCTTTGTGTCCTCACGTGCCAGCCTGCTTTCTGGGTTCTGCTCTCTGCCTTCCCGTGCTCTGTTTTCCCAGACTCGCCATTGTTTTGACACGTTCCTGCCATCGCTTCTGTCTTTATTAAAAAAGCACATTTCTGTACCTGACTGGTGCTGGTGGGAAGAGCCAGGAACCTTAGAGGCATCCAGCACTTTGTGTATGAGGAAGGTATTTTTCAGACAACGAAGGGTTCCAGCAGGCAGAATAATGCTCGTTAACGAGCAGGACCTCGTCGCTGGAATTGCGTTAGCTGCGTTCAGCAGGTTCAGCAATCCCTGCCCGGCCAGACAAAGCAAGGTGCGCACAAAGGGAGTATCCGCGGCGGAGCCTCCGTTGTGGAATTGCACTCCCTCCCCAGAGCCCTTTCGCTGGCCCGTTATCACATGTGCTGTATTATTGGATTTCTCCAAAGTCTCCCTTTATCCTTATTAATGCTGTGAATGTTGTAGCAAGGAGCGATATGATCTAACATTGGATAAAATCACAATTTGTCCTTCTTCTTGGTGTAAATGTAACAGGGCTTAACTGTACAAACAAATAAGCCTAAATAGAAACATTTGTGATGATAAATGGGCAAGGAGAGCGCGCTCTGCAAGGTGAGAGATGACAGTGCCTGTGAACAGAATGGAGAATCGCGCTGCCTCAGGGTCAGTCCCAGGCAGCCTCAAGGTCAGCTCCGCCAGCTCTCCCTCCTCCTCCTCCTCCTCCTCCCCACACCTCTCGCTCCCCGGCAAGGCTTCGGGCTCTTTCAGCTGCGCTGGGATCCTGGGGCACGGCGGCTGTGCCACCTTTGGGGCATGGTTCAGCTCCAGCAGCTCGTTAGGCGAGTGGTGGTGAGACTGAGCCCATTCACCGACGAGGAGACGAGCCTCCCCAGGAGAGGAAAGTGCGAGTCTGCTCAGCAGCACTTAAATACGTCGCTATCATTCCATTGTTTATATTAGTGTGCTGGCATATGGCGTAAAACATTTCCCTTTTTTTAACTTCTCATCTTCCATGTTGAGCAAATAGCAGTGAGCTTGGCTTTGTGTGCAGCATGGCAAGCTCCCGGGCGAACCATCCTGCACCCCGCCTGCCACCCGTGCTCAGGGGCCACAGAGAGGAAAGAAAACAGAATAAAAAAGGATCACGTCCCCAGATTTACTCACCAGATGCGATGCCCACGCTGACCTTGCACATGTGAATGGGGGAGAGGCAACCGTGCCGGAGATGCAGGCTGCGGGAGGGCTGCAGGGATGGCGGGGGCAGGAGCACGCTGCGGGACCCTGCGGCCCCCAACCCCGGCAGCGCGGGGCTGAGGGGCTCCGGGCAGTGCCGGGCAGAGCAGCGGGCCCCGCGCCCCCAGGATGAGGTTTGCCAGCGCAGGCGAGCGCGGTGCATGGTGCTGACCCCGTGCTCCCGTCACGGCGCGGTGTGTAATGAGGCCCCGTGCGGATATTGATATGACAGAACAAAAGGCCAAGGTGCAGTAAGGACAGCAATCCGCAGGTCTCAGTCCATTTGTTTTTCACACCAAATCCATCACGGTAATGGGTCACCTTTCTGTGGCAGCTCATGATTACCTGCTTACCGGGGAGCGCACAGGTGGGCGGCAGGCCGGGGCGAGAGGCAGTAGGTGCGGGCTGCGTCTCCCACCGCCCCGGGGATTTATGGCAGGTCAGAGCCGTGCGTTTCCCTGATAGATCAAGTGGATTGGAGTTTATTTGGGTCACCGCGACCAGCGTTGTTTGCTGTGACAAAAGACTGATGGGGAGAGCTGCAGGGAGCAGCAGCTGGAGGGGCACTCGGCCAGGGGAGCCTCTGACCGGGGTGTGGGCAGGAGGGGAGCCAGGCTGCACCCCCTGCCGCCGCCCCATGGCCGTCCTGCACTGAGCTGCCCCTGCCCTCACCCTCGGACCCGCAGCCTGGTGCACAAGTGCAGGGAAGAGGCAGCGGGGTGTCTTCTCCCAAAACCCCTTCGGCCCTGCTGCGGCTTCACCCCAGCCCTCACGCTGCCCACCCTCCTCCTCTGCCCGTACGCAGGGGCACAGGACACCCGCCTTTTGGAAGCAAGGATGGCAGCTCTGGGACCCCTTTGCCCCACACCACAGCAGGCAGGACCCTGCCCCCCAACACCAGCCCAGGGCACCGGCAGCTGTGCCGAGCTGAGAGGAAAAATGTTCCTTTCGGTAGCGTCCTGCTCATGCACCTCCTATTTAATATTCATGCACCAAAATGAGACAAGTGCTTAATGAGATCAGCCGCGAGTTTCATTTGAACTCCACCAGCAAAGGAGTCCTCAAAATTGCTTTGCAGTGGATGTGCTAAAAAGTTTAATACCGGTGCGCTGCTAACCTCTGCAGGGACCTTGGCGCGCGCTGCAGCAAGGCGCTCGCAGCCGCTCTCCGTCGCTGCGGAGGAGAGGAAGGCTTGTTAGGAACCGTCCACGTGCCGCCGTAGAGCTGCGAGTGGGTTCGGTAAGATCACAAAGAGCGCACAGGTTGCGTTTGTTGTTCAGCGGGTTGCCTACCTCTCGTTGGGGTTAATGTTATCAGGGAACGCACGGACAAAAGCTAAACATTGCTAATTATTTCAACACATAGACAAACCCAGCCTCAGAGCTAAATGTCTCACCATCTTCAGGTGGGGAAGCCATCTGTGATAAGGACGGTTGCCTTTCAAAGATAAGGGAACAAAACTGAAACAGATTATACAGAAATGGCTTCAGGCAATGAATCATTCTGCAGCGTCCTCGCTGTTGGATTGTGGCCATCACAAAGAAAATAGTAATAATGATAGTAACAATAATTAATACTGCGGTCCTCTTGCTGCTCCCGGCTGGAGGGCCCTCAGCCAGACCCCAGACACCAGGTTGGGCACAGTAAACACACTTTTATGGTAATTTTACTTGAACTCTTGAGAATATGTCCCATACCACTATGATTTGATGGCTTATTAAACCCTGCAGGGTACCTTCTCAGGCCAGAGTGCGACGAGCAGTCAGAGGGAGAGAGCGAGCCATCAGCGGGGCCCAGCATCATTTCCCTCCTAATTAAAAGTCAAAATGTCATCTAGGTTTTTGTATTGTAATTGCAATGGCCATTGCAAAGACACCATGAAATGCAGCTGCATTAGCACTTCTTTGGGGGGAGGCCTGCTGGATGAAGATGTATTGAAGGCCGCTCCCTGGCATTCTTCTCCAATGAGTCCAGGCTTTAAGTGCAGTAAATGAGCCGCCTGCCAAGAGCTCACCTCACCTCTGGGCCCCCCCATCCCCAGCTCTATCAGGGGGATAGAATAAAAAAAAAAAAAAAAAATCACACATTCCAACCCTAAATGATACCAGTAAGTTTGTGCAAGCTTATGTAAATCACACAAAAAGTGACAAGTTTTCCTATTAAAAGATAATTGTAATCAGGGTGCTGGACGTGCGGTGCACTGATGATTGGAGATAGACGGGCAGCGTGAAAAGATGGATCGTTTTAATTTGCACCAATTAAATTGAAGTTCATGGGATCATCTTCTTCAATCTTCATGAATACTTTATTTTCTGGCTGCTATGGAGCTATTAAAAAGAATGATTGAGCCAAGAGCTAGGCATAGTATATTTTATGAAATATCACCTTTAAAGAATTTGAGTGCGCCATTTTCATAATGAGTTTTCTAGTACCTAATACCCTTCTATATTACTACATTTTTAAAGTGGATTGATCTGGAAAGTGCAGAAAGTGCAGGTAATGATACATTTTGCTAGGATAAGGTGGCTGATAATGTATCATGTTACTGCTCGGGGAATAATAGATTGCCTCGTGTTTGAGATGTGGCATTCTTATTTTGGTGCTTGCCTTGTGCAGACAAGGGGAATCCTCTGTCTCCAGAAAAAAAAACCCTTTAATTGTTTGTGCAATTTCCTCCTTGTTTCTTCTTTGTCGCCTCCATACAGTTTGTGACCTCAGCGAAAGATTTCCGAGGTTTGAGGGAGGCTGCTCTCAGGTATGCACTTGTCTTGATGGATGTTGTTAGAACAGAACAGCATGTAGGAGACAACACACTATGGGAGATAAAGAAATACACAGCCCTATATTATTTACCAGCGCCTCACATTCTCTTCCCAAGAGAAATGAGTGATGATAGCTTCAAAAGGATAAGTCAATGAGAAGGGTGGTCATCTCTCACTCACAACTGCCAAAAAGGCCCCAACTCTCACTATTTCACACACAGACAAGCCAAAAGCTTAATGGGAAACTGGTGATGCTCAGCAGTGTGCAGGATTGGAGCCTCCCCTGCCATTCTCACCCAGCTTCTGTGACCCCATAGGTGAGTGGTTCCTCCCCGGGTGCCCCCGGGCCCCGTGGCCGCTTGGCCCTTGCCCAGCGCCCTCCGCTCGCAGCCGAAGCACCCCCGTGCACCAGTGCCGTGCCCACGAACACTGCCCAGAAACTCCTCAACACGGTGAAAGCCCAGCGAGTCTGTCAAGGGGCTGGGACCAGTTTGGTGATGGCACTCTTACCTCGTAAAGAACTCACTTTAAAGTTACATGGGATAAAATGAGGGCGAATACAACGGGAGGCCACAGTCCCGTCAGCGCCTGTGGGATCAACTGGTTGAGTTTATCTTCATCACCGAGTTGCCGGGAGGTGCCACCCTTTCAGAAGCTCTAATGGGAGCAAACAGGAACACGACTCCCAGGCTCACGGGACCACAGGAACAAGCGAGCGTGTCCCGCGGGGACAGCCAGCTGCTCACACGCTCTGGTCCCAATTCCCAGGGGCGCATCCTCCGCACTGCAAGCCACAGCAACATGATGCCATCTCTCTCTACATACGTTTAAGCAACAGCAATCATAATTAACCCTGCTAATTAATCAGGGCATAACATATTAATTGCTAGCACACAAGACTCCAATTGAGCAGGTGCTGTGTGGGAATCTAATCGGATAATGAACTGACTAGCAGTGCCACGTGCAGCAGCACACACGTCACTTGGAGGGACAGGCGTGGCGAAACCCAGTGCTTGGCCAAAAATCACCGTGTCTCAGTATTGCCGCCTACAAACGTGGAGTTTAGGGTGCATGGGGTGCAAGTGAGGTAGGTGGGTGCCGTGCTGCCCACCCTCCTGGAGCCACTGGTGTCAGCGGGCTTGGGAGGGATGGGACAGAAAGGTCAGGAGTGGTCCTGCAGCGTGTGGGGAGCCAGAGGTCAGGACCAGAACACAGGATGTGAAATGCAGCAGTTGATAACCGACAGATCTGTCCATGCTGGAGCCAGGCCAGTGGATCCTGTCCCCGGCTCTGTCCCCCGTCACAGCCTTTCCCACTGGGGTGGCCGCTGTGGCACACGGTGTCCTTCCAGTCCTTTGACTGCAAACCCTGACTGCTGCAACAGAAGGCGGCTTTAAGAAGCCCTAGCACTTGAGGTTTATCAGTCAGAGGAGTAGGTTCAGGCTTTAAAACTTTTTTTTTTAACCTTTTCTTTTTTGGTCACTTTGGATGCTTCTGAGAAAGCACTGGAGGAAAATGGCAGCCACTGAACTTCAGGTGCTTTATAGACAGATCTTGTAGCTGGACCTACAGGTAAGTTGCCTAACACAGTCCACTATTCAAAAAATGGTAAGTTTTTGGCCGTTAGAGTTATTCAGACATTACTGTTCCAGCCTGCAGAAGGCCCATGGAGCCCAGCTGGCCAAGGCAGGCAGAGGGCAGGGGCAGCGCACGCTGCATGGGCGCTGGGCAGCCGCCGGGACACCCATGCAGTGGCACCAGGCAGTGTGAAACCAGGGCCAGGCTCTCCCCTTGCGCTGCTCCGTGCTCAGCACCGTCTCCTCGCTAAAGACGCCCTTCTTCCCCACTCCCCAGGCACAGATGGCACCTGAAGCCTCTCCTCCTGCAGCCAGCAGCAGCCCAGGGCGCAGGGTGGGTGTCCTGCTCCCGCACCGCACAGGTGGGACCCTCCCAGGGCAGAGCTGCAGCTGCTCATGGAGCCTTTGTGATGCTCCCACACTGCGGTCATGGCTGCTCTACAGATACAGGCTCAGCATCAGCCTCGTGTTTAGTTTCACTGCATTTCATTCACACAGAGTACAGGTATCTGTGCTTTTACACCTGCCAACGAGGTCTCTATAAGCATAACCTTTGACTGGACTTTGCAACACACCCCAGTGCAGCACCAGCCTGGGTGCAGAGCTCACAGCAACGGAATCAAGAGGAGCTGGCAGAAGGTCTGCTCCCAGCAGCTCCCACCCGGTGGGGACGGTCCCACCTCCACGCAGCCCTGGAGAAGCCCACCGCAGTGATGAGGGTTCTTGCCCGCAGAGGCGGGGGTCACGGGCTGCCGCGTCGCTGCACCAGGACCACGGAGGTGAGCCAGGAGCCCGCCCTCCTCTTCATCCACTTCACATCCCTGATATTTAATAACGCCTTATTTAGGGCAGGGATTGCACAGGACCCTCTGATCTGCTTCACCATTGTTTAGTTTAATTGTCCTAAAATTGGCAATAGATTAAAAGAAAATAATTATCCCTAATTATGTCAATTAAATGGCTAATTCATTAACAAGCTTAATGTCTTTTACTTGGACCATCTCTGCTATGGGAAATTGTGCTTCCGAGAGGCAACGCCAGGCGCGCGCCGCATTCCGTGTAAAGGAAGTTGCAGTGTGTTTAGTGCGAGCTGTGTGAACAAAATCCCCTCGTTATTCAGATGACAGAACAAAACTATAAATAGTGGATTGCAATTAAAATCAGAACAATTACTTTTTATCCATTATGCTGCCTTTTGCACAACAGCAGCCTATAAAAGCAAAAAGCACAGTCCTTTTAGATATCTCTCTCTCTCTCCTTATCCAGAGCTGTAGCTGGCTTGCTAATTAGGAAGCTTTTGAATTAGATTATTTGCATGTCTGAACAGGGCTAGGGTATTAAACATCCCCGAGGACATACTATAATAACCTCTTCAGTGGCTTTTAGGATCCCTAAGGAACTGGGAACTCCAAAAAAACCTCCAAAAGGAGGGAAAGTGCATAACGATTTCATCCAATTAGGTATGGATTAGTCAGCTCTGTGTCTTTGAATCATGCTCACTGTGAGAAGGTGTTCTCCTTCAGGAACGTTTGACAAAATCATCAGGGAAATTATAATGCAGTACCTAAAATGAAATCGCAATACCTTAGTTTCTCCTCCAAGAAAAAATAAACTAATGCAGCGGTGTATAAAGTAAAAAGATGCAGCAGTCACATTATTGCTTCACTGCGAGCGTTGCCGCTCTGCTCGCAGCATCCACGCGCGACTATGAAAGTCAGACTCCAGAGGACAAACGCTGCTGCTGTGGTTGGCTACAGCAGATTTTAATTTTTAAATACCGCTGGTATTATCCTCCTCGCAATAGCTTTCCACACTCTCCCAGTTTCCAGAGAGCACCAGCCCATTTGTGTTTAACGAGACAGTCAGCTGCCCGAGCTCTCCACACACAGCGAGGCCCAGCCAGGGCACTGGGCTTGGTGCTGGGCAAGCGGCAGGCAAGGTGGGACTGCAGCTGGCACTGACTGAGAGCCCACTGATTTTCCTCCTTTTACCTTTTTTTTCCCCCCTCTTTTTAAAGTGCTGAGATCTAATTTGAAGGCACTGAAACTGGAGCATCAAGAGAAGCACAATTACTGCAGAACGCCTGCAGAGGTGAGCCATGCTCATGAGACGGTGCCTGCAGGGACCACGCTGCATCACCGCTCCGCACGGCATCCCGCGGCTCGGATTGGCTGCCCGAACGTCGGTGTCTAATTGGACTGGATTTCCAGAACAGCAATAAGAGAAACTATCTGGAAAGCTGAACATGCAGCACTAAGCTTTGTGAGTCCTAAAATGCAGGGGTAAATTGCCCGTGCTGGTGTCTGTACTGGTAGTGTACGGTTTTGCATACTGGGAGCTGCAGTGTTCAAGCATCGCTGGAACAGCCTCCCCCAACCCAAAGCAATCCCTCTCGGATAACACAGGACTGGTTTCCAACAGAGTTACAGGGATTCCCCTCACCACAGCTTTCTTTTGGCCACCAGTATTTAACTCAGGTCTCTCGGTGGTGCTCTCTGCAAGGAGCACCCCTCCACCTTGTGTGAGAGTCATCCCTTGTATTTTGCATTTCTATCCTTGAACTGCCATCAGTGTCCCCTCGCCCCCGCACTGGGGAGGGGAGCCAGGGCAGCTCCTGTTTTATCCTGTCCCAGTAACACCCACCATCATTTCACACGCTTCAGACCGAGTTCCCAGCAGCCCAGGCTGTCTCCCTCTTTGCTGTCTGAGCTCGGTCCAGCTCTGCTGTACCTTTTTGAGACACGCGCTGCCCGTCAGCACTGCCCACCAGACATTCACAGGCAGCTATTTCAGTATTTTCTATGCTCTCCTCGTTCCCACCCCTCTGAGCCCCACATCTCATTTGCTGTTCCGCTTTGAACACACATCGATTGAGGTCTTAGCCACGGCCAGCTTTCCAAATCAACCAGTTCCACACTGGGGAAGTTCTGGTTTTTAGAGCATTCAATTTACCAACATCAGCCTTCCCAGCTATCACATCATTCATTCTTCTGCTTTGGCCAAATTTCTCTGAATTTCTTTCATCTTTTCTGAATTTACCTAATCTATACAACTGCTTCCTTTTCCAGGTCAGCAATTAATATATTAGTGCCATTAGACTGAGTGCGTAACCATGTAGCACACTGCTCGTGACCCTTCACATTGATTAATAAAAGACTATCCTCCGCTTTTGTTTCCTTCCTTAGTCCATCTTATTGATTCATAACGCTACTGTATCGCTTACCCCCGTTTTTATCTTGTTTCCTAAGAAATCCTGTGGGAAGACCTCATTAAAAGCCTTTTGAAAGTCTAAAAATATGTCAAGATATTCTCTTTTATCCATTTATATATTGGTAGGTTCAAAGTATTCTAACAGATTAATGAGACATGATTTTCCAAGCAGAAACTGTGTTGATTGGATGTGATCTTCAAGGTATTTTATCATTCTATATTTAATAAATGTTTAAACCATTTTGCCAGGTACCTGTGCAAAGCTGAATAGTGTCTAATATCCTGGATTACACTTAGAGCCTTTTAAAAATGTATAATACACAGATAAAACCCCTCTGCTCTTCTTCCAGAAAGGAAAAACAGTGCAAATGTTGCTGCTGTATTAATTTTGTTCTTAAACGCAGTGAATATCTAAATACACAGCCTTTTCTTTTCTCCCAAATCAGCTCTGGGATGAGACACTGGCTATGTAAATAAACCGTAAGTTTGTTTTCTTACACACACACGCGCAGTGCTGGCCCCGAAGAGCTGATACAGAGCTGCGTCGCTGGGATGGAGCTGAGCCCCACGAAGGGCCAGGAGCAGGATGCTCCCGGGGCTGCATCCGCTTCCCGCCCAGGCCTGGCCAGCCCCGCTCTGCAGCCCCACCATCTCAACTTCAGAGACTTTCCACTTCCCTGGAGTTTGCTCATTTTTCCATGAGCTTTTATGAGAAGTCTCTAACATTTCCCGCATCATTATTTTACTCTAAAGATTAGCTTGTCAAAGTTTGAAGATTGAAACTGTAAAACACTTTTTCTTCTCTGTTGGAGAACAGTTAATTTCTTTAAAATGAATACCATCTTAATTACAACCTGCTGTTCATTATAAAACAAATTACTGGGAAATTATTTGTCCTCTCAGTGGCTTATGTCTCCGTTCACAAAAATGGAAGCTTCTCACAGAATTCTCTGAGGCTTAGAGCCTCAGGCACCTGACGGCCATGGGACGCCACTGCAGGGCTGAGGTTGGCCACAGGCATCAGCTGGAGGTGTTCCTGTCCCAGTCAAGGCAAAGGGAGAAGCTTGAGCAGTTCCCAGAGCAACTTCTGGGACAAGAGAAGACAGACAATCGCGAAGAACCACGAAGATCACTGCTGGTGCTGCCAGCCCACAGCTGCCCCCGCACTGGAGCCCTGGTTCCCACCCATGCAGGCAGGGCATTAATTAATGCATTTGTCCCCGATCTGTTTTCAGCTATAGAAACAACCAAAAACTAATAAATCAGCCCAACTTCATCCTCAGGCAGAACACGCTTTGAAAATGAAGCACGCAAGCCTACGCATGCCATGTGCTCCCAAGCTCAGAACACCCCGGTTCCGCCTGGAAATGCGGATGCAAACGGAATACGCGATAGGCTCTTTAAACACGTAAGCAGAGATTTAAAAGGGAAAAAAAAGAATGAAAGTTCCCCGCAGCCTAATCACATCTCTTTGGGAAATTCCAGCACCAACCCAGCCGCGAAGCCAGCACAAATCAATGTGGCCCAGGGGATCAACATTTTACATATATATAAAAAATTGTAAACATCTTTTATGTATGCAATGTAATAACTACACACAGCATCATGGGCTCTAAAAGAAAATGTTATGGGCAGTTGTATTGCAATAAAGTGGTTAAATGGGAAAGCTTTGAAGGGCTGATAATTTGTACTCTTTTCTTTACTGAACCAACTTATTCTTCTATGAGTATGACAAATTAAAACATTCCTCTGTAAGAAGAAGTCTTCATTCATCAGGATTTTTTTCCCCACCCTTTCCATGTCATGGTTTAGCCCCGCGCAGGACCAGGCTATGCAGTCTCTCGCTCACTGTCCCACCCTGCAGCGTGATGGGAGGAGAATTGGGAAAGAGAAGAAGGCAAAACTTGTGGGTTGAGATAAAAAAAAAAATTAAGAGAACAACAGAAGAAAATGAAACAGAGCTGGAAACCAACCAAACAAACCCCAGAGCAGAACCCACCTCAGCATGTCACTCACTGCACAGCAGCTCAGCATGGATCCCAACACCCAGCTCCCTCCCCAGCAGCCAAACCTGGCCCCCCTGCCCCAGCCCCACTTTATACCCTGGGCGTGGGTCACATGGGAGGGCCCAGCCCCTGGCCAATTTGGGTAACCTGTCCCAGCTGGTGGGTAACCAGTGACCTGTCCCAGCTGTGTGCCAGCCACAGGAGCCCCCAGCTCCAGCTCCAGCTCCAGCTCCAGCTCCTCTCCCAGCTCTGGTGGGAATGAACTCTGTCCCAGCCGGAGCCAGGACATGGCAACATTTCAAGTTCACAAAGAAGTTGGTTACAATCCTGATTGTGAAAAAAAGGAGCATAGATGTAGGTTAGGCGGCAAAAAATCTCCATTTCCGGTCGATTTACGCAGAGAAGGCACAGAGGTGCTGCTATGAGGCCAGTCCCTGACGCCGGTCGGACTTTACTCTGCCGTATCTGGGAGCTATAAAGCACTGTCTGCAAAAATATAAATTAGTATTTTAAAAATTTATTAACCAATAAAATTAACACACAAATATTATTTCTGACTTGCAAATAAAAACGAAGATGCTGGTTTGTACAGTGCCACGCTAATTAGCGCTGGGAAGTATTCTCCAGGGACATGTCACAGTTCCTCCAGACCAAAATCAAAGTGAAGCTATGGGTCTGGTGCGCTAAACGGACAGTAAATAACACAGTCACTGCTTTTAATTATTTAACAAGCACGGCGGTGACCCAAGATAACATAAAATATGTACAAAAATGCTGTACGGGAAGGCAGTGCTGTTGAAGGTGTTGGTTATTTTGCACTGGAGACGAAAGTTCTCACTTTATTTAACAGGCAGCGGTCCTGTCCTCTCTGCGCTCCCGAGGAGCCTCGGCTGTTTCCCGGGGCTGAGACGGGAAACACCTCCACGCCCAGTCATTGCACGGGCTCTCTCTTTACAGAACTAGCGGCACGGGCTGTTTTACCTTATTGCACTCGGGGACACGCACCTGAGGGGACTGCTGCCCCCCCTTTCCTCTCGGGGGGCGGTTGCCCTTTCCTGCGGTGCTGTCTAATGCCATGCATGGCTCCAGCGCTTGGCGGTTAGTAAGCAACAGAGAGGCGCACCCTTTGGCATCGTTAACTTTAATTCGTCCTCTGAGATTTGGCCCCAAGTTTTACAAAATGACGGGAGAGAATACCCAATATCTCATGCTGCTCTTTCCAGCACGGACAGGTTTTCCCTGGAGAGCAATGGAATACTGTCATGGCACCTGGAAGCCCTCAGACGGAGCAACGCTCGCCAGCCGTGCGCTCAGCCCAGCCTGGGGCCCGCGACCCCTCCAAGGTCTGTTCCCGTTCCCGTTCCTGTTCCGTCTGCTGTTCCCGACGCAGTGGGTCCCTGCTCCATGCAATAGCAACGGGCTCACCGGTCCTCGGCCCCAGCCCCTCAGCGGGCAGGGGCTGGGCAGCTCCAGCAAAATTCTGTAACGGACAACCGTAAATTAACAATAATTGAGATCCTTGTGGGGGTCGAACACTTTAAACTGCTGAATAACCCGGCGATGGTGCAGTGCGCGCAGCCTGGCCGCTGCAGAGCTGCTTACGAGCTGTTTATGACAGGCGCCCGATCCGAGGGCGGAGGCACCGCGGTGGTTGCTGCATCTTCCCTGGTTTTTGCAAATACGGTAGAAATAATTTGTAAAGCGTTGGAACATTTGAGGAGAAACTACCTTAGAAATTCTTTATTTCCATGGGCGATATCAGGGAATTTTAAAAAGTCAAGTGCTTTACATAAATAATGGGCAATTAGTCTCCTAAGCCTTAAAACCAGCATCAGCAGCTACGATCCGTCCTGTGGACCGATGCTGCCGCAACCAACAAACCGCGTGATACGGAACCACTGCCCGGCACCAAGTCTGCCTCATCTGTAAAATCCCCTATCGCGATGAACCGGAAAGAAAAGCTTCCCAATATTACAGACTTTGGAACCATTTATTAACAATTTGATATTACTGTATGCGGAGGCTTCGTCCTCCTCAAGCGACTCCTCAGCTTGGAGCAGAATGATTTCACTCCGTTTGCTTTTAACTCCCCTGCATTTATCTTGCCCGAGTGTCTGCACTGGATATTGTTTACTCTTTGGATTAGTAAACACAGGATTAATTCCGCTCTTTATTGCTGCTAGTGGCAGTAAATCCAGTATCGGGGAGAGCAGGAATCTGCTTAGCTCTGCCGCATGACCCTTTCACGGGCAATAAAAACCCACACCTCCCGCCGCAAAGGGTCGGCAGGGCCTGGCGGTGCCCTGGTTCCGCGGCGCAGCCCTCGTGTGCCCGGCGGGAGGGAGCGGCGAGGGCGAAGGCAGCCCCAGCGCCGTGCTCTGCCTGCTCCCAGCTCCCTGCCTCGCCCCGTTAGACCAGCCGAGAGGAACAGGGGGCCGGGAGCTGAGGAGAGCCTGTTGGAAAGGTTACCCAAGTGAACCGCGCAATTTTTTTCCCTCAACTTTGTTCCATCTTAAGGTAAAAGGTTCACGCAGAGGGCCATAAATTCCTGTCACATTTTGTTGTAATCTCTCCATGGTTTTATTACTTAAAATGCCGCACTCTCGAGACGGGGAATTTTCCAGGGGTTTGAGGCTGACACGGAGCCGCATTTATATTGTGCTGAAGCTCCTCCGGAGTCTCCTTGAGACATGTGGCCGGCAAGCCCGGCGTGAAGGCCTTATCAGTCACTCCAGCATGGAGTCAGACCATGAATTATACGGGGAATGGAGGTGGCTCCGCGAGAGCGGGATTGCGGGCCGCCGGGTGACAATAAACATGTCCCGGGAATGTGTCCTCCATCACTCAAGTTCAGATAGCAGATCTGGACCTTAACTACAGCTCCCCATCTCTAAATCTCCCTGTGACCTGAGTGGGAGATGGAGGTGAGTCTCAAGGAGATCTGTCTGCAGGGAACTCGTGCAGGAAGTTTACAACCGGCGTGCGCCGCGGCTGCCGTCGCTCTCCGCGCCATGCCCAGCCCTGCCGCACCGGAGCGGAGGGTTGGCTCAGGCCGGGAAGGGGAGCCGGGGAGCCCGGGATGGCGGGGGAGCCCTGCACCGCCGGGACACTTCTCACCTCGCGCCTCGCCTGATGTCACACAAACGCACGTGTGCACCCGCCGTGGGGTGGGGAACAAGACTGCACCGGCATGCGGCGGTGCGCTGCAAGGTGCAATTCAACTTTCAAACGCTGGCAGAAGGCGTGAAACTTTTCCTGGTGGCTCCTTCCTCCGTAAACACAGGCGTGAAAGGCTGCAGGTGGGAGGCGCCAGCCGAGGACCTGTGGGCGCTGGGCTCGGGGTGCTCCCGTCTCAGAGCTGCTCGCCGTGGCTGCAGCACCCGTCCGAGCGGCTCCGGGCGCCTCACAGCGCGAGGACGTCCGAGGGGCGCGTTCCCCATCCCCGCGCTCGCTGTGCCGCACACCCAGGATGGTGGAGACCTGGCCCTTGTGCAACGGCAGAGACCAAGTGGCTCCCCGTGGAGACAAGAAATAAATCAATTAAGCCAGTTCCTAAATTAAAATAATAATAAGAAAGAGTATAAATGCAAAGTGTTAATGAAGTAATGAAGGAAAGCGGCATGCTCGGTGCCACAACTAAATGCTGCCATTAAAAACCATAACCTCTGTAAAATTTGTGATAAAATTACAATTTAATTTTATAAAGATAATTTATTAGCTAATACCTCATTGCACATGTTAATAGCTTGTGCTTAAATAATAGTAATCTTGATTGCTATACGGTCATTAAACTATTTTTTTTTACATACTGTTTAACTGACCATTTTGTATGTGGTTTGGGAAGAAAAAAGTAATTATTGAAGTCTTAAGCAGTGAGTTAATTTCTAATGAAAGGATAATTTTATTCCAATGATTTTACATTTAATTAACTAAAGCTACATGTGATTTGAGGGTCTAAGGCAGGGCTGATTCATCTGCGTATTGGACAGAAGGCAGCACCGTGCCCCCCAGCCCCGGCGGGACGCAGAGGACGAGCGGCGGAGGCACCAGCAGCAGGGATGGGGGACGCACAGCCCCCACAAAGTGCATCTGAGGAATTCCAGGCGGGTTTGTGCCGTACGGGGGTGGAGGCTGCGGTGAGCTGGGAAGTGATGCAGTGATCTTTCAGGCTCTTTGAAGCGGTCATTCTCGCTCCGAGGATTTTTACACCGCAGGATGGTGAATTGGGGCGGGAGGAGGCAGGATGGCGAGCGTGGCCTGCCATGGAGCCCATCCCATGGGAAGGGCAGAGGGATACTGGGGAACGCATGGGGCAAGTTCTGCCCTGGGTGACCCCTCTTCCTGCACTGCTCGTCCAAAAGCGTACAGCTCCTCCAGTTTGGGTCAAATAAAAAATTGATTTTGGGGATGGATGAAGAAAAAGGACAAAACCAGACAGAAAATGGTGCTTTTGTCAGTCGGACAGTGTTTGGGTTTGATAAATTCACCACCTTTTGCTTTTGATTCAGGTCAGTTTTTACACATAAAAGTTCTCTTTGGACTTGATGATCTTGGAGGTCTCTTCCAACCTTAGATTCTATGATGTTATGATTCTGTGATAAAATGCCAGAAAATTCCCTAAAAGAAGCACTGAACTGCAAATAGTCAAGATCAAACAGGGGCATTTTTTACATCCCTCCCACGCCGTTCACTTTCGGCTGTGCTCGTTGGCTGCCACCTCAGCAGCTCCCAGGCGTGGGGGCCGCTCGGCACACCACGCCTTGGCACACCACGGCTCAGCACACCGCCGCTCGGCACACCACCACTCGGCACACCATGGCTCGGCACACCACGGCTTGGCACACCACCGCTCAGCACACCGCCGCTCGGCACACCACCACTCGGCACAGCATGGCTCGGCACACCGCCGCTCGGCACACCACCACTCAGCACACCGCGGCTTGGCACACCACGGCTCGGCACACTGCCGCTCAGCACACCGCTGCTCTGCCCGCAGGTCTCCCACTGCACTGGCGGGGCACCCAGCAAGGGCTGCTCCCATCGGTTATCCGCCGTGTCACGTAGGTGTTTCCATGCCGCAGGGGAAACGCTTGTCAGGTTATTGATAAACAACAGATCTGTGTCAGTGCAGATGCCTTTTTAATGGCGTGTCCTGAGGTGCAGACATCAGGGTTATATCCTCCTGCCTCCCAGCGACCTGCGCAGCAATCACTCCTCCTCAAGCAGAGAGGGCTGCCACCGAACCTGCTTCCCCGCCTTATTAATGCATCTCCCGTTCGCTAATGCGGACAAGGAAAGACAAATCTGGAGGCCTGCACCGCGTGGCAGTACCGCGGTGGGCTCGGGAGGGCTGGGGCATGGCGTGGGGGGACCAGTGCGGCATCTCCCCGGTGTGCCGCGGGAGGAGGTTTGGGCGAGGAGAGGGCAGGGGTGAGGGATGCTCGGGATCAGTGAGGAAGACCGAGGACGGTGCTCAGTTCAGGCATCGTCACCCCGAGTGTCTGCCAATGCTGTACGCAGGACAGCTAATCCCACCGTGGAAACGGGAATAGTCAACATCCCATCTTGGGGCAAAAGCCTGCCTTTGTACTGCTGATGTAAAGAAAATCCTGAAAATGTTTCATTTTGGGTGTGATTTGGAATCTAAAATAGTTGACATATCAGTTCTGATTATTTGCTCCAAAATATATCGTAGAACTTCAGAAAGGGAAGTGTCCTGCACTGTTCCAAACTAGGGGGACATTTTAAAATGGGTCTGTGGCCCCCCGGGCTCCGTGGAGGGTTTCAGGGTGTGCGTGAACAGAGAGGCGTGCCACACCTGCGCTGCCGGAGGGCTCACGTCCCATTGAACTCATTAATTAATCTGTGTGATGTTACTGTCTGCTCCAAAGGTGTGAGCAAGGCAGCGACTTGAAGTTACCTTCCCAAAATAAAAGGGCAGATTCTGCTGTCTCGCTTGCCCCAGGGCACCAGGAACCCAGCACACACCCACAGAAACACCGCGGTTTAGCCCAGCCCAGACTGCGAAAGCGCGGGTGAAGCCTCCATCACGCTCAGGACCAGCTCAGTTCCAGGTTTGGCGAATGCTCATGGTGTAACCCCCTCCCCACACATTACCATCCTGGGATTTTTTTTTTTTTTTTGGTGCGCCTCCAAAGTGCTCGTGAGGTGAATGAAGAACCACTCACGAGAAATGTCCAGCCGGTCTCAAAGGGCTGTTGAAGTCGATGCGCTTGAAGCCCTTGTAACAGGAGTGCGGGCGCAGTCCCCCAGCTGTCCCCGGGCCCGGCACCCCCGGGACCCCCCCATCGGCGCCCCGCCACCCGGCCAGGGACCCCTTGCCCTCGCAGCAGCCGTCCTCCGGGGCCACGCCGCAGGACAATTCGCTCTCGTGTGTGTGCCCTGATGACTTAATTATTTATGAGGAATGTTTTATCCTGGCGTTCAAACTACCGCAAACAGATGCTGCTGGACCAAAATGGCTCTTTTTGCTGGATCCTGATGGACAGTCGCAGCCGTGGTGTGACACGGCGTTACCGGCAGCGGCCGTGCCTGCGTGTTGGCGGAGGGCAGGGCGCATCTTGCCCTGAACACAGAGCCCGTTCTGCTGGCCGTTACCTTATCTGCAGAGCCCCTTTGTCTCGGGGGCTGCAGCTTCCAACGGACGGTGGGTGTTCACGCTGGGCCACCTACAGACACCTCCAGAAGCGTGCCCGAGTCGCTGAGTTCATCTTGCACGTCTTGGTCCATCAGACATCAAAGGCTCCTGTTCACGAACAAGCACTCAGGGTGGGAGCGCTCGCCCACTCCTCAAGGAGAAACAAAGCCACGCAGCTGATCTGACTAATCGCAACTGGGCAGCGGGGCTCAGATTTAAAATATTCGTGATTTATCCCAGAGTAAACATTTCTCAAAAATATATTAGCTGAAGGAATATTGGCCCTGGGAGTCGCAGCGAAACTAGGAACCTTACCACATCGTGCGTCGGCTGCTGCAAAGGATTACGATCCTGTAAGAAAAATCTCACAGAGCCACGGTTTGCGGGTTTTCACATTCTGCCTGTTTCCACAGCCAGGCACCACCCTTGGAGCACACATGCAAATGGCCGGGGAGAATGGCGAACAGCAGTAAAACTGGAGGCAGCCTTTGGAAGGGCAAATAAATAATTTGATTGCAACATGAAAGTGTTTTCCGGTTTGATGGGTATTTCCTTTCCACGGAAAATAAACCGGCTAAACGGCCCAGCGGGTCCCGCGCACCCGAAACGGGCCCACAGCTTGTGCTCTGCTAACGGCAGGCATCGCGAAGGGACATAAAAACATAGTTTATTGTTAAATTAAGTGTCCTGTTCTTGAAAACAACCCTTAAATTTAAGATTCCAAGGCTGCTGCTGTTTATTTGCACTCTCGGAGCACTCTCGGCGCTGTCCACTCCACTACTGGAGAAATACATTGTAATAAAAATAAATGGACAGTTTGGGTTTCTCTAAAATTAAAACAGGATATACAGCAGCCTTGCACTTCTGCCTTGCACCGAGGTAGCCTGTGATAAAGTCACATTGTGTCAGAGATGGCAAATTATGTATGCTAATTACTTACCGGAATTTCAGATTTGTCCTTACCATAATTAAAAAGGTGTCACTTTATTAGAATAGGGCTGGAATGATGGGGCTTGGAGCAGTGGAGGAGATTTCTGGTTAGAGATAATTACCAGTGATGTATTCCTTTCCCTCACTGCCATTTTTGCTGCATTCCCCCCATTACCGCGTAATGGATGGCCCGCGTGTCCGCCGGCGCAGCCGGGCTGCCTGGCACAGGGGCGCCCGGCCAAGCGTGGCTCCCGCCGCCGGACCTGGGACCTTGCTGGCACGGGGAGCCGGCCCAACACCGCCTCTGCTGCTGCCGATGTTACTGGTGCACCGTCTGCGATACGGCAGCAGGGAGGACGAGGCGCCGTGAGACCTGTTTCGGGGTCCCCCCTGCCCACAGGGTCATTGCAGAGCTTCCCCGCGGATGAGTTGCTGCTGCCGGCGAGTTTCCAGGCACCGCTCTGCGGCACCCGCTGCTCTGCCCTCCCCAAGAGCCAGGCCCTGCGCCCCACAGGCGCTGCCTCGATGGGCTGGTGTGTGCGGCGAGGGGCCGGCGCGCCCCGCAGCCCCGCAACCGCCCCCTCGCCCCAGCAGCACCCCTCTGCTCGCGCCGCGCGGAGCACGGGTCCAGGGCTGCCCCGGCTGAAAGCCCGTGTGAAGGCAGACACGTGATTCATATGCATGGTAATGTCTTTGTGTTGGCAGAAGAGACTTGAACCTATCGAGGGCAAACTCAAGTCTCTCCCAGGGCCTGGCAAGAGAAAATAGCAGCATTTAACCGTGCTGAAAGTCACAGCGTAAACAGGGGCGCAGAGAGAATAATCGCCTGGCGGAGCGCTGGGCTCTGTGTTCTCACCACACACTGAGTTCTGGCCGGTAAGTACAGGGACAGCGCTAACCCCGGCAGAAGACGAAGGTTATAAAAGAGGCTTTACTAGGAAAGGTCAGCAGGCTGTTCAAACACGGCGCAGACGCCACGCGAACATCCAACACTGAGAGCTGTTCGCAGCGGCTTGGGGAGGCGAGAGGAGCAGGAGAGGCAGGGGCTGGGGGCTCCCTGTGCAGCCAGAGGGCCAGGTGGGCCCGGCCCGACGAGCCCCGCTCGTGCCTCGGTGCTAATTGGCGGTGCCGTTAGCCGCAGCGACGCTCCGCAGTGCGGCTCCGCAGCCCGCACCGCGCCGAGCCCCCGCAGCCGCACCTGGGAATGAGCAGGCAGTGCAAAGAGGCAGAGACAGCTCTTCTGTCTTGATGCCACCGAGGTCTGGCCGCTCACTGCCATTGATCCGGGCACTAATTCAACGTATTTGGAGAGTTACAGCATTGTTTTCTCTTAGGAGAGACATCTCTAGGTGACACGCTGCGCTGCAGCCCATGCGCTGCGTGTCGGGGGTACCCACAGCACCGCAGCTCTCCCGGCTGATGGAGAGACCCATCAGACCCTACATTTTTATAAAAGATTGTTTGGTTAGTTCATGAGGCGCTGTCATTATTGCCAAAGGGTTTTGCTCCTCAAGCCTCTGCTGAATATCATATTACTGTGCCATGCTCAGAAACTAAAATTACAACAATTTAATTTTGAATATGGTGGCATTATTACCATTTGTATTTGCCATTTCATAAGACTTTTCATTTCAACTGCTTTGCTTTCCTGTCAAGAGGAAAAACCTTCAATCTATCGGCTTTTACCAGAGAGAGAACTGTGCCGGAGTGTAATGCGGTATTGTATATTTCTTCTCTAATGCTCTTTTGAACAAAATCATCTATTTCATCAACAGTATATCAGCGGTGACCAAAGACCATTAAATAATGCATCTCACTCAGGAGCAGCGGAGCAGGGAAAGGGCTCTGACCTGTTTTAAACCTTATTACTTTCTTGCATTATGCCCCTCACTGCAATCTTTTTGTTTAAGTGATTTCAGCCGAGGCGTTGCTTCCTGCCTTGACACACCAGGCAGACATGTTATTTCTGAAGTGCCTGGTAGGCTCAGCCTCTGCGTTTCCCGTTCTGCACCAGCACCAGCCTCCGTGTATCGATCTGCGTGCACCCCGCCAAGCGCACGGACACACGCGCGTGCGTCTTGGGAGCCGGGCACCGGTAACACCCCTCTCAATTCCACAGTGCGCGTGCAGGGACTTTCCCTTCCATTTGGACTTGTGGCTTTACCTCCTGGCAAATGTTCGGGGCTTGCAATTAGCAATCGCAGGGCTGGTAAAGCATGCAGGGACATTAACCTCGAGCGGAGCAGCCCAGGAAAAGAAGGTACAGCGGTGACGGTCAGAGGAGGTGAGGGCAGGTGCTGCAGACCGAGGTGTAGGGAACGCGGCAGTGCTGAAGGGTCACTTGGATTCCCCTGCGGCCCCTGCGCTGTTGGTGCTGGGAGGAGCACCGGGCTGACCGTGGAGGAGCTGCGATGCCTGACACCAGCATGGCAGAGCTTTCCACCTTCTCGACCCATGGAGCCTGCGCCCGGACACCTCCCTGTTTCCCAGAGAGGCCCCGGGCTGGCTCCGGGACTGCCGAGCGCCCTGTTCCCGCGCTGCCCTGCTTCCCCAGGGCAGCTTCTCCAGCCGGTGTTTGTCCTCCCACGGCCGGCGGGGAAGGTCCTTCCTCCCGCAGCGAGGGTGCCACCTCCAGCTCCAGCTCCCAGGCTGGGATGCAGGTCCCTGCATAAGGACCGAAGCGGGCAGGGGACGGCTCTGGGGAGGGGTGCCGGGGCCCAGGCCACACTTGGCTCATGGATGGAGACTGCGCGGGCGCTGCAGCGGACGTGCCGTGCCGGTGGGAAGGCTCGCGAACGCGCAGCGCGAACAGCCGGGGCGCAGGGTTTGCTCTCTGCCAGCCCTGGTGAAGCACAGTCCCCACCAGCCTGCGAGGAGAAAGCCTCAGAGACTCACAATTACATTTTCTCACTAGTCTAATGAGCTGAGAGACAGCCAGAGGAGAGAGTTCCCTGGGCTAATTTTCCAGCCAGCAACCACTGCATTGCTCCTGTGCTGAGAGAGGCAGAGGCAGAAATGACTCTTCCAGATTAGAGCCTCTTGCTGAAGGCGTTTTGGAGCATATTCCTCCAGGACACCGCAGCAAAAAAAAATGAAGATGACAAACCATTTTGCTCTGTTCAGCTGGAATGAAGTAACCCAAGGACAGAGTCGTGTGGTGCTGGGGTGTGCTGGCCGGAGCGAGCACCTCGGGAGAGCGGGGAGCGGGGTCTGGCCCGAATCATTACAGACGGAGCGTTCCTCGAGCGAGGAGACCGCGGGTCAGCCCCTGAACAGGGGCGGGAATGAGCTGCAAGAGGGAAGGAGCGCTGCATCCGTCTCCCCAGCTAGCGAACAATTTGTTATCAGGAAAATGTTAGCAACGGAATAATCGCTGCCGGGGGAGCAGCACTGGTCTCCAGAAGGCAAGCGCTGGAAAAACAGTGCTCAGCCTTCCTCCCAGGCACACTGGGTCCTTCGAACAGGAGAAACCCCAAGAAATCCCCTCTCATACCCGCCGGGAACACGGAGGGAGGGCTCACTGCTTGCTTTGTGCCCTCCATGGTCTTGGCACTGGAGTCAGGTCGAGCTCAATGCTTGGCTCTCTGGAGGCTCTCCACACAGTGCTGTGTGCTGCTCTCACATTCCTGGTTTCAGTACACCAAACACACTTCTAGGATGCCGGAATGGACCTGAAGAACCCGAACTTTCTAATCTGGATCTAAGTCAGGAGGAACAGTAAATGAAATCCCTCTTCCATCACCACCACGTACAGTGCGTCAGCACACACATGCCTTTGCATGAAGGTGGGCTGTTTAATCAAACGAGACCCTAAATGAGCTTGAAACGTCCTCATTTGCCTGACAAATCTGGTCTGGTTTGTCCCCAGCCATCCTCTGAAGGGTTTGGAGCTTGTAGCTGGTCCTGGAATCAGTGTGAGCCTGAGGCAAGGCCTCGGTGAAAAGGCTGCACGCAGGGCACCCTCGCCTCTCGTCCTTCCCGCTGCCTGCACGCCGCTCAGCGCTCCGCTCATGCAAACTAGCAAGAGATCTGTCAAATATCAAATAAGAATTTTGTTGCTGAAGCTCTTGGAAAATTGACAGGCAGCATGCAAGCAAACATTAAATCAATAAGAGCAAATTTCCCCTGGGAAACTTGTAGTGTTTTCTCATCAAAATCTTTAAATCCTTAAAGAAACCGTAACAGGTTTACACACCTCGCGTGGGTTAACCTGGTTACCCCGCGCTGCTGCGCGCAGGCGGATGGCTGGGCAGCCAGCGCAACACCCAGCGCTGATCACCGCGCCGTCGGAGCAATGCCCCTGCCCCGCGCGCTGATGTATTGCAGCTTTGTTAGTCACTGTGGCTCCTTGGTAAATTCATTTGGAGTCCTCCGGGGTTTTAAATCTCTCATTTGGCCAACAACGAGGTCTGAAAAGATTGCAGTTCATTTCGACCCACAGTGGATGGAAGGCTCATTTACTGGCTGCAGGCAACTCAATCAGGCTGGCCGCTGATGAGTGAGTGACTTGTTCAGCGCGCCAGTCAATATGTGTCTGCGGTGATAGAATGTCAGCATCTGCTGCTGCTCCTCTCTCCCTCCGCTCGGGCTTTTTTCATTTGGCCTGATCAATGTTATTAAAAACACCTAGGAGTTCCTTAACTGCTCTGCCACTTGAGGCTTCTCTTTCTTTCCTTTTTTTTAAACACAACTTTGTATTATCTGCAAACATGTGCAGATGATGTACAGGGATTGATTTTTTACACGAGTGTACGGGGTGTGGGACAGCGTGTCTGCATATGTACGCTCAGGCACAGAGGAGATGGCTTTAAAATCACATCACCCCGGCTTGATTTTTCTGTGTGTCACCCTGAAGGAGCTCAGACTTAGAGCAAACGTCTAGTAATTACTGTTTGTGAATAAATCTTCACATGTAAGCACGTGAAAAATAACACACCTTCTCTAAAACTGAGGCTAGAATTCCCAAGTGGAATCAGTAACGCCCCACGGACACCTGTACGTTAAAAATCAGATCGTTACTCCGAGTAAAAGGGAGATGCAGCTCAGGTAAATAAGGACAGGGTTAAAATCCCTTGAGGTGGCCGGTCTGGCACACAGCCACCGTTCGCATTGCCCTTTGGCCAGCCCACCCACTCTGCCCAGCCGTCCATTTCCCGGGGACTAAGGACACAGCGTGGCACGGGCGGGTCAGCCGCCCATTACGGAAAAAAGGAAGCGGAGAACAGATACCCCGCTAAGTGTTTTAATCTGCAAAACGTGCGTGCTCCCGCAGGACCTGCCCTTCCCGTGGTGGAGGAAGGCGATGCCGTGTCCTCGGGCAGCCCAGGCTTCGCATTGCCCAGCGGTGAAGCCTTTGATTGCTACCAACCCCTGCTGCCCCTCCGAATTTGCACCGGCAGTGGACATCCCTCCCTCAGCCTCCACAGACACCAGACTGTCTACAGTCCTGACCACGGCTGGCGAGCCGGCTTGCCCCGAGCAGGGAGCGCGGCAGGGCTTCTGGTGCTGGGACGGAAGCCCGCGGAAGCCTGGGAAGCGCGGAGCCGACCCTCGCTTCTGCCGTCCCGTCCCTGCAGAGGGGCTGGGCAGCAGCCGGCCGGGCTCTTTGGGCCTCGCCGTGCCTGCGTCGCACAAAGGACAGGCAAGGTGATCGGCTGTGACCTGAGGACACGCTTCTGAATCCTCCCATGCTTCCCTCCCTGCCCCCTTCCCCTGCAATGTGGCATCCAAAATAGATACCAAGAAATGACCTGCCAGGAAAAAAATGGAAGCCTGTAATTATGTTATTGAAAAAGTGTTCCATACTGTATTATTTAAGGTTATTTTATTATGATGTTGAGATGAGTTTCTTAAAGAAGAAACTCTGGTTTTATTGCACTCCTCTCGGAGAGAAGCCTTGGGTGATTTGATAGCCTATTTGAACAAGAGGGATGCTTTACGAGCCCCTATAAAAACTGATGACCCCACTCACATTTGTATTTAATGAAATAAGGAGGAGCTTCGGTTATGTTTTCAATAACCTTCACTGCTATTCCAAACCTGCCTCCAGAGCCAGGATCTGCATGTTTCTGTGACCGGCCCCGGCTGTCCTTAAGGAGGGTGCGGGGGTTCAGGCCGTCCTGCTGTCCCGCCATCCCCTGCCGTGCCGTCACCAGGGGCCGTGTCCTGGAGGTGCTGATGATGGGACGGGCGAGAGCTGCTGTTCTGTCAGAGCAGGTGTGGCGGTTTAGCTGAAACCAGGACAGGAGAGTGGCTAGGAGGAAGGTCAGGCTGGGAGAGGGGCTCCGGTCTGCACCTGCCCCAGCCTCCCCAGGCACCAGCACAGGTTTGACGTCTAAGTAACTTCCCCCACACAGAACCAGCCTTTTTGATCACACAATTTTGGGCTGTCATAAAGCATTAAATCTCACTGAAAAGTTCCAGTGCTTGGGTCCTTCCCATTAGATTAAATAACTGCTGCTGCTGGAAGGCTCGGAGGCTGCGCGTCTCCAGCTCCCGGCTCCTGGGACCAGCCCATGCCTGCAGCCTTCGACGCACTGGGGCGAGGAGGGGACCAGCACATCCCGGGCACTGGGAAGGAATTGGGGTGGGTGGGTGTCTTCCACACCCAGCAGCCGGCCCTCAGGAGGGAGCACAGCCCAAGAATGTAAATATGCAGATGGAAAGACGCGTATCCCAAACTCGGTGCCTGAGGCGACCCAGCGGTGCCCACGCCTAAGGGGACACAGCTCCACGTGTGCAGCAGAGCAGCTGCTTGTCTTACGGTCTTCTAAAAAGTGAGGCCTAATTAACTTCAATCAATGGGGCTTTCTCTGCTGAGTTGTCCAGATTTTGACTGCTCCCTGCAGCCAATACACAGCAAGGTTAATTTCAGCTAAATGAAGAAAGAGATAAAAAGCTGCGGTGGGAAGGTCTGGGCCAGGCGCTGTGACAGGGCGTGGCCGCGTGGCCACGGAGCCCGCAGACGCCCGACAGTGCGGGAGCTGCCTTCTCTGCGGGAGCCTGAGGCAAGGAGGAACCTGGCGGGGTTGTTAACGCGCATCCGAGCCCGCAGCCTCACATCTGCATTCACCGTTTGCCGTGGATGCCACACGAGCAGATGCCGATGAATAAGCCGGAGCGGGGTTATAGCAGCCTTGTGGTGGAGTGATTCAGTGCGACGCCTCGGCAAGCTGTTCTTTGATGGGCTGGAAGTCTTATTTTTACGATCATTGGAACGTAAAGGGTCAGAATCTTAATCTTCTAATACTGTGTTTTTAACAACATTTACACTTTAACATATTGAAAAATCTCATCTCTGTCTGCCAGCCAGCATGACAACACAATTCAAATCGATCAGTGCAGCAGTATATTTAGGTATTTTAAACATAAATCATCCTGGCTGAAATATTTTTTTCACTTCCAGTACTTCTTAAAACCTAGGAGTTTCTAACGTTTATGTTTCTTATTTGAGCCTTTGGAACTGAGTGGAGGCTCCCACCTGAATAATTCAGTAGCATCAAAGAGAGAACGGCAGCGGAGGCTACGGTCCGGCATCCAGCGCAGCCACAATGCTTTATGGCCCGTGGCAACGGGGAAACCGGTACCCGAGGAAAAGAGAAAGTTTGCAAATTGTCTGCAGGTATGGAGAGGATTAAATCATGCATCACCTACAACACCAAGTGACAAGGAATGGGAACACATCGGGAAGAGAAGACATTTCTGTCTCCATGCAACCTTTGGGATTGCAGGGGAAATATTTTTTGGAGTTTACAAATCTGACACAAAACGTTCAGCCCCGGAGCCAGCTCTGAGTGCAGGAGTGACCTCTCCTCCCAGAACAGATGGATTCGGTTCATCTCTGGGCTGTGGAGGGGATACATAAAGAAAGAAGGGACCGTTGGACCTTCCCTCACAGTGTCACTCTGCTCCTTTTCTGTCCGTGTTTCCTTCACCATGCTCCCTGCATGCGAGCGCTCGGGTCTGGGTGGTGCCCACAGGGCTGGGTCTGCTCGGTGCGCGGGACGCCCGCCCCAGCCCTTCCACCGCTGCTGCCGAGCTCTGGGGTGACACGGCCTCACGGCTGACTTTTGATTCAATTAAAAGCTCCTTAACCAGTTTCACTGCTTACTGGACTAGATTTCTCTCTGGTCCCACGTGAGAAGGGAGCTGGGCACACGGGCTGACCCGCAACGATTTGATTCATGGGCTGAAATCATCATTGAACAAGTGTCACAACATGGCGTTAGATTAAGAACTAAAGTGATGGGCTATGGTGAGCCTGTTCATTAGTATTAATAGAGCTTAATTAGGCACAAGCATGGTGTTGCAGGGAAATGTGAAGGTGGCTGTTGTTTCCGCAGTGGGGGAAAAAAAAAAGGTGTTATTCATTAAAAGTGAAAGAATTCTTTCATTTAGGGTCAGGACGTGGCCCTGCTGCCCCAGAAGAGTCAGGGAGTTAAGGACTGGATTGAGTCAAGGAGCCAGAAGAGAGGACTGGGAAGTCCAGGCAATGAAATCCGGGGAAAGCCCTGCCCTTCCTACGGGCCTCTCGCAGAGGGAGAGCCGTTCGGCTCCAACCCCTTACAACAGAGGAGGTGATGTGTCGGATCAGCTCTTCCCATCCCAGGGGAGCCAGGATCAGAGGGAGCTCCCAAGATCCATACTGGGGAGAGAGACAAAGGGACAGGAGCAGTCAGTGCCTGCAGGAGCCAGTCTCCGCGTGGCACTGCACCAGCAATGCAGGCGGCCCTGCCAGGGCTGCGGCTGTTTTGCAACCACAGTAAATATCCACTATGCATTTGATGCTTTTGTAATTACTTCAGTTGTTTCCTTCTCCTCAGAGCCCTCCCTCCTGCACCAGTTCACTTCCATTCACGCCGCTCTTTGCTTTACGGTTCTTAGGTCACTGTGCATCTCTCCCCATTTGGCAGCATTAAATTTTATTTACCATATGTCCCTTCTGCTACAAAGATGATAAAATCCTCTGGATTTTTGTTGAGGCTGTTGCTAGCTCGTTCGGCGCTCACCTCAATTTAGTGTCCTCGGCAAGTGGGGCTGATTTGTGGCTGGTTTTCCGTCTAACCGAGGTCCAAGCTGGGACGACTGCCAGGCTGCACTGCAAACCTCCACTTGACTACCGCTTTTTTTAAAAGCACTTTGCCAGATACCATCCCCTCAGGAGGTCTCTAACACCTCCATGGTGGGAGAGAGCATCGTATGGACCCTTGGCAAAAGGACCAAGAGAACTGCCAAGAAAAGCCTTTGTACGTGGTTATTTTTCATTTTTTTGTTCTGTTGAAAATATCTCTCTTGTTGATTATACCAACCAGCGCCGTTGTACCTGCGGTTAACGCGCCTTTCAAGCAGCCCGTGGCTGCAGAGAAGTGGAAACACAACCTGGGAACAATATCCAGGGCCAGATGGACTTCGCCCATGTCCGGCTCTGGCTCAGGTGGGGTGGGCTGCCAAGGGCAGCGC
Source organism: Chlamydotis macqueenii (assembly GCF_036417535.1). Classification (NCBI taxonomy): domain Eukaryota; kingdom Metazoa; phylum Chordata; class Aves; order Otidiformes; family Otididae; genus Chlamydotis; species Chlamydotis macqueenii. The sequence goes on along the minus strand of NC_141575.1, from coordinate 868,006 downwards.
CGCTCGGCTGCGGGGAGGCTGACACAAACCGGGAGGAAGGGAAATACGTCTCTGGGCACCATGAAAGATCTTACGGCGGCGAAAGCCACAGGGTCAGGGAGCTCCGGTGTGCTGCCTCCTGTTTCTACAGCCAGAAATTTAGCCTTGGCATTTGCTTGGCGAAGGCAATCTCACCCACTTTTTACCAAAGCTTGTACTTCCCTCCTGTTACGTTTAAATTAAAATGCAGCAGACCATTTTAGCACTCATGAATGAGTGAAACACAAAATGCTGGTACATCGGGCTTGGCTGCTGCATGCAAATACATCTGGAAACAATGGCTTAAAATTGTTTCCACCTTCAGCCACATCAGGAGGTGATTTCGAGATTCTCTGTGGAATACTAATACTTACTCCTAGAAGTCTTTTAATTTTCAGTCCCTGAAGGGGCAGAGTTTAAGATGCAGCTATCTCCCCTCTTAACAAAATAATAATAATCTCTCACTTCCATAACGTCTTTCAATTCAAAGGGTCTCAGACTGAGGCCCTCATCTTCCCAAGAGCATCGCACAGCCGGAGCTGGGAGCCTCCGCCCAGGTGCGCTGAAATCGACGGGCTCTGCCTGGACCACCGGGCCCATCTGCGCGAGCACGGGGCAGGGCAGGGACCTCGGTGGGACGGTGCGTGGCCCCGGTGTGGACGGGAAGGTGCTGCCGCCGTCAGCCCACGCAGCCCTGCTGCTGGGCCAGCCCCGCCACAGCCCACGAGCCCCCACCGCCGATTTGCAGAGAACCAGACTTGAGGAGAGCTCAAATTAAAGGTAAGTAATTTCTTTTTTTCCTACCTTGAAATTCCTATTGATTTTCTACCTAAATAGAAATTCCCATTGATTTCACGTCTGTTCATATTAGTATGTTACGTTGTCACCTTTTGTTTGCAATATTATGTTGTTTTATGTGTTGGTGTGTTTGGGAGCCACGTCCCTGCGATGTGCACGTCCCGCGCTGGCACCCGCACCGCCCGCCTCGCGTCAGCCCGCGCCCAGACCCCGCGCCCACCAGCCCCAAATGAGCCCCGGTCCAGCGGGGCCCTGGGCAGGGAACAGAGCCGCTTCGGCAGGGGGGAGCCCGCAGCCCCAGGATGGGCTGAACCCCCGTCCCAGATGCCAGCACCCTGTGCCGCCCAACACCCCGTTCCTTGCCGGCTGAGGCTCCGGGCTCTCCCGTGACCGCGTGCAATGGCCAAGCCAGCGCTGGCACCGGGAGCTCAACCAGGACTGCTCACCCCGGCTCTGCAGGGGTTATTTTTCAGCGTTTCCTGGTGAAAGCTGCTTTCTGTTTAGAAATCCTGTAGCTAACAGCCTGTTGTGGTCCTCACATCTCCGCTGGTCAGACAAGGATCTTCCCCCTGTCCCCGGCGTCCTCTATTTCTCACACCTCACTGAGCAGGCACCGCTGCGCCGAGACCTCTGACCGAGTTGTCAAGGTGACGGGTGCTGTTATCCTAAAGTAGTTATTTCACATACATGGTATTTTGTCCCTTGCTTTTATTGAAATACAGAGCAGAGACCAATTATCTTCCTAATGGTTTGCACAGCTTCCTTCTTCTAAATGGGCGTTAATGACAAACGCTTTGGGCAGGGTCTCGCTTTTGCACGGGGAGCTCACGGGCGTCCCCCGCTTTCCAGGTGTCTGACACGGGGCAGCTCCCCTCACGTGCGCAGCTAAGCTCTCCTTGCACGGGCATTATCACCAATTTTCTCCTCCCCACTCAATTCCTGCAAAATTAAAACATTTTCCTCAATGCTGAGTGCTGGACCCCTCTGGTTTTAGGGGCGCTGGCAGCATGTGGGGCTCCTGGGGGTCGGCACGGGAAGGGAGGGCTGGGGCAGCAGCCGGGGGATGCCGGCGTGGGCTGGGGGCCTTGGGTTGTCCCCTGGCCGATGTGGCACTGAGCCCTGGCCCGTGTGGCTGCCTGGCGCTCCCAGTCCGGCCGCCGATGCCAGTTTGCACAGCAGCAGGGACGGCTTCTCCCACGTCTCCCTCCCGGGAAGAGGCACATTAAAGTGCTGGTATTATGCCAGTCTTAGGCCAAATAACGAGGAAGAGGCGCTTGGCTGCTGCAGCACGGCTCCTTGCTGAGGTGCACCGGGGGAGCTGTCAACGCAGCAGCTCCCGTGCGACAGCAGAGTTGGAGGCCGGTCGGTAACAGCAGCCGGCAGTCTAAGGGGGCTGACCCCCTTCTGCCGAGCACAGACCCCCGTGTCGTACGGGACAGACCTCTTCCCGCCCGACTGAAGTTCTATCCACCAACTGCCGCCCCGAGCACCCGGAGCCCGGTGGCTTGAGCGTGCCCGTGCTGAGGAAGGGGCTGCCGCGACAGCTCCGCTCCGTTCCAGAACTGTTATTGATGTGAAGTGTCGCGGTGGATTAGTAACGGATGTGGTATAAGCCAGAGGGTTTCTTTTCCCTTCGAGCCTGCAATACCCCGTCAAGAGCAGAGGTTTCGCTGGCACCTGATAAGTCACACAAACCAGATAAATCCCGGGGAGATACTGCGTTTGAACAGCCGGCCTTGGCAGTGACTTGATCTCCGTGTAGCCGCCTGGCACGTACCTGCAGGTTTTCTTTTTGCAGGGCGAACGCGAGTTGTGCTGGAACAGATACGGATTTGAATGGTGTAAGGCAGGAAAGCGTGCATCTCCGTTCCATCTCCCGAGGGGAGCCCGCCTTCTGCGCGCAGGCCTGGAGAGGCTGGGTAACCCCAGCGCCCGGCGCCGCGGCCTGCGAGCACGTCCGCACCACGCGCCCTCTCCGAGCGCCGCGGCGGCAGTATTTGAATGCTTTTCCATGCTGGGACACTACGGCAAAATCCACCTGCAGATTGTTTATCTTGTTTTGTTGTGAATAAAGATGCGGCCTTTAGCTTCCCGTGAACATAGTGGTTTGGTTAACAGAGGGAGGGGATGGGGGCATGGCGGTGTTAATGGGAGAACAGCTCATTTATAGTTCCAGCATGCTTTATGACA
>NC_141575.1:772500-860000 GCF_036417535.1 Chlamydotis macqueenii | reverse complement strand
TCCTGCCCACACTGTGCGGTGGGCACCCACACAGCTGCAGCACCCATCCCGCACCGTCCAAAGGAGGAAACGCGTAGAAAATTCTCCTGCACAAGACGTAAATCCTCCACGTGGCTTGGGGTGTAAACAGACATTTTAATTATCTCTGTCTCAGGAGTCTCCTTTAGGAAGAGCAACAGCCGAAAAGGAGGGGGGTGTGTGTGTACCCCTCCTGCGGGTACCTACGTCGCGCGGCCCCAGGCTTCATATGCAGCTCAGGCTGGGGCACGAGCAGCAGGAAGAGAAGGTGGTCAGGAATTACCGCTCTGGGGCGAGCAGACAGACGTGCCTCTCTATTTCCACATCCTTTGTTCCTGAGAACTGGCATTCATAATGAAAAGCAAATAAACTCCGGAAGAAGGTGAGCTGTGCGAGGCCTGGCTAATGTCAGATGTTTCACGGGGGAGAGTGATTGGGTTTTAATAAGAACTATCAGGAGCAGTGCAGGCTCCCAAATTTTTTCCTTGCATTACAAGTGCCTTCTGTACCATGATGTGCATGTAAATCCAGAGAAGACTGTGAGCAGTGTCATTTGTGAGGAACCAAGCAACATCTGTTGCTGTGAGTCTTGTTCCTATCTGTGCATTAGACAGTGGGCATCAAACACGCGTTTGTTGCACAGCAGAGGATCTCTGACCATTGCGTCACAGTTATAAAGGGCCTCGAATGTTCACGAGCTCGTTGCTCACACCGCCTGTGCTCCATGGGCTCCGTTTTGGGCTTCGGGACCCCATCAGCAGTGGACCAGACCCACAGCTCCACAGCTCTGCCCAGGCTGGCTCTGCAGCCCCGAGATCTGTTTGGATCCAAGGTTTGGATCCGTTCCCACAAGATTTAGTCAGCTGAGCACATGCCCGTGCAGACCAAGTGAAGTGCTGTCCATGAACTGAATCTCAACGACCCTTGCTCTCCTCAGACGGACCTGAGCATCTCTCCGTGTTTTACTTGGAACAGCTGTTAGTTGCTCTGAACGTTGTTGTTCTGCTCAGAGTTGGTGCCACGCTCTCGTTTGGTGTGCCTCACCTCTGGATCGGCAGGGAGACTTTGAAGCGACCCTCTTTAATTGTAATTCAACTACTTGTGATATTTTGGTACCAATTAATATTGATTTTACAATTGGTTTACAGAGATGTTGTTTTATTACTAATATATTTAATGTGCAAATCAATAAGAACACTTGTTTGGCTCTCTCCCTAGAAGGTAATAAAATCAAATATCTCAGGAGTAAAATGCTATCTGATCCATAAATGGCAGCAGCAGATGCTTAATGTAATAGTTAAAGACTATGCAGCATTCTTGGCACCTTCCATGCGTTTTCCACATGCACCGCACTAAAGTGACACTCAATAACTTGCTAGTTACAAAAAGTTTGGTAAATTCGTTGGCACTGTGTCAGCCTAAAGGAAGGCTTCAGTGTCAAGGAATGCTGTTACACGGGCAAACTGGATGCTCCAGGCTACTCGCTCTGCTGAGCTTCCTAGGGTTTCCCGAACGGGGATTCCATGGCAGAAGGCGAAGGCTCTTTGTGTCTCTCCTGCTTCGCGAGTCCCACGTGACGGTAAACGACTTTGTGGGAAAAGGACCCGAAAGGAGGAGAGCGGGACTGGATTTCTGCAGACTGACAGCGGTCCAGCGCTTTTGAAAGATCTGAAGCTCTGCTGATGCTTCTGGGAGTCATTTCAAGCGAAAGATTTAAGCGATTCTGCTGCTTCATCACAGGTTTCCTCCGGTACTCCTCTTCCCTTGGGTTTCACTACCGAGCGGATTTGTTGGAAGCCAGGACAAGGCGGAGGCGAGTCTGCTCCCCATTCCCACTCACCTGCTCACGGCTCACGCCTGCTCTGAAACGAGCCTCTCGCAGTCTGGGCATCGCAGCCCTTCCTTTGCATCCGAGCGGCGCAGTGAATCGGGCAGCGCAGCTGGCGGAGAGCAGGCCTGGTACCAGGCCGTTCTGGAGTACCTGGTGTAGGGATGCTGGAGATTAACAAAGACCCAGCTAACTTCAGAGAGGCTGGGGAGATGCAGGCTGGAGCAGGGAGAAGAGCAGAGCTTTGCGCGCTCTTTCTTTAATTCCTGTAGAACCGGCAAGGTCGGGGGTCCCGCGGGTCCTGCGGCACCGGCGCGGCGGCAGGAGCGGCTCTGGACGTGGGGGTGGTGACACGTACTAACGGCAGCCTCGCCAGAGAGGGAATTTACCTTTGGCTAGCGAAGATGATTTATGGGTGAGCAAATAATGAACTTGGCAAACAGTACATAATAAAGAGAAAAATCTTACGCTTTTAATTAGCCAAAAATAAATGACTGAGCGTGGGGCTGAATCCATTGTCTCCACATCTCAGATTCTTCATCTTCTTTTGCTAGTCACGGTCTAACAAGCATACTGCAGAAGTTTTAATTTTTTTTAAAAATTACTAGAAATTTAAAAATCTCTTTTCTGAAAAGGAAAGCAAGCATACCTGATTCATCTCCTCTGGCAGTTCTGCCGTTTTTCCAAGATTCCGTCAGAACTGCTTGTATTTGCGTTTGCTCTGCAGATTCCTGGTGCTGGAGCTGCGTCCCGGCGCAGTATTAGTTACCCTCCACAGTGCCGCAGAAAGGGCTCCATAATATTAACTGCACAAAAAAATCATTTCTTCTGCAGGCTGCAGGGCTTTTGAGGAAGGGATCCTGTGTTTGGTGCATTTGTGCAGTTTCGGGTACAACGAACCCAGCTGCAACCCCCGCTGTTCCTACCACAGCAATTAGTAAATAATCACCGAGTTACCAGAGACACCTGACCTTCGGCATTCCCCCCGAGGAACCCCCAGAGACAAGAGACTTCTCCCCAGCGAGACGGAGGGCAAGCCCTCGTGAAGACGGTGAAGGCTACCAAACATTTCCAAGTCAAAATGCATACCAAAGTTCTCTGCAGAATGACGTTCTGAGCAAAGCTGAGAACTGCTCAGCTGTTGCGATCAATTATTCTCAATCAGGTGAAAACAATGCCTGACTGCTCCAAACACAAACGGAAACTGGAGTGATGCATTTTGGCTTTAGGTCAGCAGCGTGGCTGAATTTGCCACCTCTCACAAAGCACTTCAGACGTGGCAAAGCCGCCTCCTTCAGCAGAAACGCGTTTCATGTATTTTCCAGCGGCTGTGGGTTTATCGGAGCCGCCGCGTTCCAGCCTGCTCCAAAGCCAGCAAACATTGGAGGCAGCACACAGGAACCCCCGGCCCTGAGCTCCCAGCCCAGCTGCTTGTGCAGCGGCTCTCTGGGGGCTTGGCCGGCGGATAACGGGGTCTGGAGACATAATTCCCTGCAATTGACCCAAGGATGCGGCATTTCCTTGAGTGACCCTGCACTCCAGCGTCTCACTCCCTGCTGAAGTGCTCTCCGGAGAGCGCCGGGAGCTTTTCATCGGGGGCTGCCCGAGCTGCCGAGGGCCGGGGTGGGATGGGGGCCCGCCACATCCTTGAGGGATCGCCCATCAGCAAGCTCCTGGGGCAATGGCAGCTCTTTGTATTGTGTGTGTCCCAAGCTTCAGAGGCCACACCAGCGGGGCCTGCCTGAGGAGTGCACAGGGCTGCACGCGCGCTCCGGCAGAATCCCCGAATTGCACCGACATGGTGGGCGTGGGGGGCCTGGCGGCAGCTAAAGCCTCACCGGGGCAGTCCCCGTCTGCATTACTGGTGTGCCCAGCTTGCCTCCTGTTTCGACAGCCCCCTGCAGAAGACCCGGTATTACTGCCCTAAGAGTTATTATTCTTCTTAATAGGAGATACAAGTTAAGTGAATGTGAAAGTGTCCTCCCGCGTGCTCAGCGCCCGCTGCCAATAGCCCGGCGCTTTCCTTCTCCCTCCATCATCTTCTCGTCCCAGACAGGTGAAACGGGATGACTGCCATTGTGGGGAAGTCGTAAAGTATAAAATGCTTCATTTGTTCATGAAATGGGAATTTGAACAGCCTGGGAGAGGGCTTTGCAGTGTATGCTGCCTCGTAACCGGCCAGGGAGGCTGTGCCGTACCCCTGCCCCGGGCAAGCTCCGTAGGATCCCATGGACCCAGTGGCCAGAGAGGTCCCAGGGAATGCTGAGGGGTCCCATCCAGCGATGGTGCTGTGCCCGTGACAGATACAGCGGGTTCGTGCATGCTCAGAGGCGCAGCCCCGCTGACGCTCCCTGCTTGGGGAGGGCAGGGCACTGCTGGTGCCGCCTGCTGTGCCTGCAGCGTGGCGCTGGGCCGAGCCCACCGTTCCAGGGCGGCCGTGCCGCGGGCAGCGATGCTGCATGGCACAGCACCGGGTGGGCACGCTCCCTGCGCCTGCCGGGGGTGTCCCATCAGGGCTGCGGCGCTGCCGTAGCGAGACTGCCCCACAGCACGGAGGAGCTCCTGGCAGGTCCGCTGCCCACACGTCAGGGTTTTGAAGGCAAAGGGGGGTCATGTGCAGTCAGGTTTTTAGGAGGTGCTGGAAACGTGCGGGAGTTGGGTGCTCGATGCCACAACCTGCAGACTGAGCCCCCAGGCCCCTGTCGTAGCCAGCCCCAGGCCGGCCACAGAACCTGCCAGCCCTCCGTCGCACTGCCCTGGGCCGTGGCGGGCGAGCGCGTCCTGGCTGGGGCGGAGAGCCCGCATTCCCGTCTGGAATATGCAACATGGAGACAATAGAGCAAAGTGTAACCACTGTTTACAGAAAAAATTGTCAAGGATTTATTTATTGGAAGTGACTGAGGAATATGAATTCTACACTCCATTTAAAATGCTTTTTATTTCTCTCAGCCTTGGGGCTCTGAGTACATCTAATTTCACCCATAGCTATAATTCTCCACCAAACAGTTCCTGCTTCTCCTCTGGGTTCCCGAGGAGTCATTTTGGTTTATGTCCTCTCCCGGTGCAGCTTGCGCCGTGGCTGGAGACAGTTACACGCCGGTGAACTTTCCGAACCCTCCCTCCCCACCGGGCACCCACACGCATGGCGCGAGCCAGCGGCGTGCCTGGAAACGGTTTGACACCGCGCTATATATTTATTTAAAAAAATAAAACTCTAAATGTCTTTATCATGTAGGGGTTTCTCCTGAGGAGCCGTGTATTTCACTTCAGACACTTTGATTGTCCTACCTTGCAGCTAACAAACTATTAGTTTTGTTAGTATATTTATTCCACTAAAATTGGAGCCTGTGATTACAAATCCAATACTGTGATTGAGGCAGGATTTGGAAATAAATCTGCTCGGGGCTCATCTGGCATTTTGGTGCCGGGAGAGCCGGCATCAGGTGCTCTCCTCCAGCCCGGCGGCAGGGAGGTGGCACAGCCACGGGGCACCGCTGCGGCCGGCCACGCTCCGATTATTGATCGGGGTGTTCGGTGTTGGGAACGGAGCCTCTTTTCCCAGGCGAGCAGAGCCTGGCTTTCCAAACTGCGACTGTTTGGGTGCACAGGTTTTTAAGCTACCAGTTTGCTCGACAGCCCGGCCCGGCCAGGGCCTGTTGCTCTGCCAGGTTTGCGGCATTCAGCCGGTGACTTTGGTGACACGGCAGATTTTCTGCCAGAGTCGGAGGTGCCCCTTCCTGGAGGGTGCTGCGGTGAGAGGAGGCTGCTGAGGCCCTGGGCAGGGAGCGAGATGCTTCCCTTCCCCGCGGGCAGAGCGATGCTGGGCAAGGACCGGCTGAGCACGCAGGTGTGTGCCAGGGCAGGACTTAAACCCAAATTCTCTGGATTTTTTAGGAAAAACTTGTTATTTCTCCCAATTTCATTTTCTTCTCTGAAAGCGAGGATAGCAGTTCATCCTCTGGGATGTGATTTCAGCCGGGAGCTCTGCGGGAGGGTGCACAGACCCCCCACCCCGGGGCTCAGGCTCACGCGGCCCGCCAGGAACGGCTGCGTGCGGACGGGTGGGGATCATGGGTGCTCCGTGCTGAGATCGGGCCAAGGAGAAGGGGTAGGGGGAAAGGGGAGAGGGGCGAGGTGTTCCTCTTGCCTTCCTGATGTCCCTCCAGACTATTTTCAGTAAAGCTGCTTTGCCGAGAGGATTTACTTTCTTTAAAACAAATCAGTGGTTCCATTTCTGCAGGTAGGAAGCGCCAGCACTGTAACCATTTGGGTCTTCTCCCTGCAAGCTCTTAGGAAGGGAACTGGCAACACAGAAATCACAGCACTCGCACAGCTAACAGCAAAGACTGTCCCCAGTGCCATCCCTGTGTTTCGGGGTGGCAACAACCTTGCCCGGACACCACCTGCATCCTCCCTGACCGCCCGCAGTGGCCCCGCTGAGGTGCAGCACCGTCCCGGGCAGCCCCAGTGCAGCAGCTGCTGTTTCCAGCCACGGCTTCTGCAGCGCAGAGCTTCTGCGTCGCCCGGTCCCGCGTCCTCCTTCGGCAGGGATGCAAACCCGCAACCTGGGAGCTATTTCCCGGCCCGCGCCCCAAATCCGCCCCATCTGGCTCCGGGTCCTTACAGCTGCCAGCGGGAACACATGTGCTACCAGTATGTACATATGAAAAAAGCCTGTCAGGGAAGATTAAAACCCTAGACAGTCTTTATCGTAAGATTATTTTTTCCATTTATTTATCCCTTTTTTTCCCTTTTAGCAAGAGTAGTCAGGTTTTGATATGATTAGAATTGCAAATCTCACATGTTAAAAGGGAAGCGCTGAAGTAAAAGGATGCTGCCTGTGTAATGAGACACATTTTAAATCCAGGCTAGGTAAATTTTGTGTTGAGCATAAAGGGTATGAAATAAACTAGCAGTAAGCTCAGCAAATGCCCCAAGGCGCGTCCCCATTAGTATTCCCATTTGTGAGCTCACTTCATAAGACTAATGGAGTTGCTACCTGGGGACATTAATTGTGCATGACACCATTGCCGAGCCTTTGTGCACTCTCACTAATATCACAGTGCCTCCTTGACAAAACGCCTGCAAAGATTACAAACACACCTAAAATAACTGCCACATTCGCACTCATATTTGACAGGGATCTTCAAGTTCAGTTACAATAGAATTACTGTCATTTCTTACACCTCTGGCTTTTTATTACATTAAACAATGGTTGATATTGCTTCCTTAAACCAGTGTCAGATTGTGTAAAATCTATTTGTCTCCGGTTTTTCTATTAAGCCTCCCGTTTGTCAGGGGAACGTATAGCTTCCATACTTGACTCTTACTACAAATATTATATATTATATACTTTAGCACGCGTGCACACGTACACACACCCTCCCTCTGTTTTAAAGGCACAGTGATATTTTTGAGTTCTTGCAATTAATACCAAGAGGCTCTGCCCCCGTGTAAGGCGCTCACAGGTCTCCCAGCATTAATTACAACATGATCTGGGGGGAAAAGCCTTCCCGGGTCCATGCTCCCAGTTTTGAATCCTAGTGTCCAGGATTAAGATGATGGATGAGGGGATTTGCTAAATTCACAGCGACCAGAGCAATACTGGGTTCAGGAAAGCAGAGGAGTTGGGACCTGCGGAGCTCCGACACGCTGGGCTTGGCCTTTCCAGGGCGCACGGGTGGCACTGCCGGGCTCCCCGTGCGCATGGCCCGCGGCCGGTCCTGCTGCGCTCCCGACCAGACACATCGGCTGCGTTAACGGCTGCTCCCACGGGCGTCCGGGCTCCGTTTGGCTCCCACGGCCAGCACGGGGAGGCTTCCAAGGGAGACCACGGGAGACTTCATCCTTGGAAGTGATGTTAGAACAAGGCACCGCAGGAAAGTAATGAAAACCCTTTGGGCATTCAGTGCGCAGCTCCTTGGAGTGGGGATTTAGTCCTTGGCTTTTTTTATATATTTACTTTAGAAAGAAAGTGTTTGACTCTCCTGGTTCTGTTCCTTGAGACTATGACAGGGTTTATTGGCAGTAATATTAATTATTAATCTGCAGAGGTGCTGTCAGCACAAACTTCTTCACAAACGTTATGTCCTGCAGCTCGCCGCAGCCGGAGGGCACAGAGGGGACCGCTGGGCAGAGCCACCCACCAGGGCGTAGGGACCCTCCGTCATGGGGCTGGCCCTGTCCCACCTCCTCACCCGAAACACGGACAAACGCACTGGGACGTCCAGAGAAGAGGCGCTTCCAGCGTACAGCCCTCGGCTGCTCTTTGCACCAGGCATTTACGAGAAGCCCTGGAGAAATGAGTTTGAGCTGCGAAGCACACAGTGCACGCGTCAGGATGATCCACCCCTTGGAGCTGGCACGCCGCGTCTTCCTGCTGTCTCATTGACTTCGTGCCAAAAAAGGTTGAAATGCCAGAGTTTTCTCTGGAATTCTGAAGTTGGGACTTAAAAATACTTCAAAGCCTTGGTTTAATAGACCTTCACATCAGCGTATTCCCAGTTCCGCACAGCTCCCTAGTGACACGGGACCTTTTGTCAAGCACATATGAAATTAAGTGAAATAAAAATCATATTAAAAATTATTACCATCTAACAGCCATTAGTCTGCACATTGCTGTCACGTCTTGATGGATTTCTCACTTAGTTCAATGAATGTTCTAACGACAGTGATAAAATCACTCAGAAAAAATATAATAAACTGTTAACCCTTTACGCGGCGGCTTGTTTTTCAGAACCTTTTAAGAATTGTTCAGCAGTGGGTTGCTCCCCGGGGTGCACGGCTGGAGAGGAAACCTGCCGCAGCGTGCCTGTGGTGCGTCCCCCTCGCCCCAGCACGGCCGCCCCACGGGGTTGGGGTCCATCCCAGCACGATGGCCACGGCAGAGGGACCGGCGGGCGCGCAGCAGGCGGGAGAGCAGCGCTGGGTCCGTCCTGGGTGGCCGTTGGAGCGGATGGGATGAGGCCCCACAGCTCACGTGGGCTTCGAGGTCTTTCCAGTGGGGGCCCATGGCTGCGGCCTCGTGGCAGGGTGGCACGAGGAACCCCGCTGGCGTGGGAGGACGCAGGGCAGGTTAGTGATTGCTGATTATGAAACAGAGCTTCTGCAGCTCCGTGCTTGGTGGGTGCTGCAGGGACGGCGATGCTCAGCCTGCCTGGCCCTCGAGCCCAGAACCCAGACGTGAGTGCTCGCCAGCCCAGGCTCCGCGGGAGCCCCAGCTGAGCCCTCCAATTCCCTTCAGGAGCGCCGGACACTCTCCACCAAAGTAATTCTATGGACTGGCAGCACATGACATCTATGTAGCACCTCTCAGGTCCTCCCCGAGCTGATTCAGTACAAAGAGGAGGATTGCAAACCTGTCAGCAGCATTTGAAGGGAGCTGCGGGGGCGAAAGGCTTAAGGAAGCAGGAGCGCGGATGCTCTGCTCTGGCAGAAGCAGTGCAATCCCCCAGGCAAGGATGAGACACCAGCTCCCAGCTCCTGCTGTGGGTGGGCTCTAGGTGCCATTGTCGCGTTCAGAGCTGCAGAAGAAAGGGACGCTCTTGCCACGTGTCTTGGGCAAGGAATCCAGGGCAGAGAACTGCCACTGCTGCTCCTCTGTCCTCCTCCCAGCTCACGCCTGCCCCGTTACAGTGCAGGAAACAAACGCTTCCATTTTCCCGGCAGATCCGAGGATGGTGGAGGCTCAGCCCGACGTGGCGGTGGCTTGGGCAGTGTTGCGGGGCTTTTCACAGCGGATACAGCAGCGGGGAGACGGTGGCTTCGGGTGCTCAAGCTCGGAGGAGCAGCTGTGGAAGTACAGCACAGCTCCCTGAGAAGGGCATCAGCAGTGGGTTATTAACACAGAGCTACGTACCAGGCAATCAGCACGGCCTGGTTAATAAAATACATCCCTTTGAATGCCGTGAATTACCCTGTGTGCTGCTGGGGTTCTCGGGCTAATAGCAGCCTTGGCAGCCTGGCATCACAAGGTTTGTTGTGTCCTGCAAACTTAATACATGCTTACTTCTACGGAAAATAGCTGGTGAGAAGGCAAATGACAGGCTGCAGGAGCAGGCGCTGCAGTGTAATGAACTCAGCCGACGCTTTCCGAGCTGTGTTTAGCCCGCCGTGCCTCGTGGGGGCCTGGCCGCGGGCCAGGGCGCCTCAGCAGCAGCGCACGTGGACGCGCCCCGCACTTGCATGAGCGGCAGCGGACCCTCGTGCGGTTTGCAGGTGGCACTGGCTGCTGCCACGACGGCTCCCCTCCGCTGGTGTTGCCATTCAGGATCCATTCTGCACAGAGCAGAGGCCAGTGACTCATGGCCAGCGTTAAACCTTCGCGCTCTCAGCAGCTCTGAGACGGGGCGGAAGCAGGGTCCCGCGAACGCCGTCGGGATATTTCTGACTGTGGGGAGCCGGGAAGGGCGCGAACACGTTTTTGTGAGTGTTGTCACTCAGCAAATTGTTCTGCAAGACACCTGATCGTGGTATTAGAAAGACAGATTGATGTTCTCAGGAAGATCAATGGATTCCCTAGGCTTTCTGATGACACACGGCTTGCCTCCCTCTCGGCGCAAGTGACAGCAGCGTTTTGCCATTCAGCTCCCACCGAAGGGACCCCGACACCGGTGCTGCACCTACCGACGCTCGCACCCCCGGCCAGGGCAGTCCTGCTGCAGGACCAGCTCAGCCTGGCACGAGGCACTGGGATGGTGCTGACAGTGGGAGGGAGATTGGGGACGAGCAACAAAAATCAGCAGCAATTGAAGGGAACCAGAGACAGAGACGAAGGGTTTCTGGGCAGGCTGCACCAGGGAGAACGCCAGCCCTGGGGCGCGGGAGCAGCCAGCCTGTGAACGGCGGGCACGCTGGAGGGGCAGAGCCCTGCAAGGGGCTGCTCCCCAAAACCATCACGAGAGAAAACACACGGGATGGTGGAGAAGAGGGCCGGTGGTTTCCCCACGGTACCTCACGGGACGTGGGCTGGGACCCTGCAGCGGCCAGGCTGGCTGGCACAGCTCAGCGTGACCCACGCAGCGGAGGGGCCACGGGTGCAGCTCCCGCCGTCCAACAGCCCGCTGCCCTCCGACCACCGCAGCGCGGGCTGGCCTGCCTGCCTGCCTGCCCGCCGCGGGAGCTGGCTGGGGGCTGCGGGCGGCCTCGCCGCGGGCGCTGATAACGCAGAGGTTATGTCTGCCGCTGCGGCAGCACGGCCACGGCAGAGCCACGGTGCTCGGGAGGAGCTCTGCGATGGAAGAGCCAGGTGCTAAATGGGAAATCTGATTGTTCATCCTTTGTTTTCCTCCTTCCATGCCGAGAGTGAATTAAGTCAAAGCCAATTCTGAGGAAAAGCAGATCTCTCCTACCATCCATCACGACGAGAGCACGGCTGGGCAGATCTACAAGCCTCTGAAGGCCTGTGTGGAGATGTTGTCCCAAATCTCATCTCCATGGCTCACGGTGATTGATCTCAGCTATTCAGATCTGTGGAGCTCAATGATTTCTCTCTCCTAACCTCTACCTGGTTCCTGGCTGTATTTTATATGGAAAAGACTCTTGTAGGATGGTTACGTTTTAAAAATAAACTTCATCAGATCTGAAATAACAGGACAGAATCCATTCGCTGCCTGTAGCACACACACGCATGTCAAAGCTGCCCGCAGCTATCCCGCGCTCCTGGTTTGCTTCATGGGCTCTCATTGCATTTTGGCAGAAACACAAAGGGTGACTCTCGGCCCTGGATTCCTGGGAAGGAAGGTGCTGCTGTGTCACCAGGCAGGCAGCACTGGAACAAGCAACACAAGTGATGGAACTGGAGATCTGTTGTAGTTTAGCCCTGGTCAGGACCAGACTACACAGTCCCTCTCTCACTCCCCCCACCCTCCCGTGGGACAGAAGGGGAACTGGTAAACAAAGGGCAGCAAAAACGCCTGGGCTGAGGTGAAACAAAAAATAAATTTCAGAGTGATAACAGAAGAAAACAACACCATGATGGAAGACAAATACAGTACAATGGTTTACAACCAATATCAACACCCAGGTTCTTCCCACATAGCAGGAGGCTCTGCTCAGCACCCTCCTCACTGATCTACTGAGCGTGGTGTCCCATGGTGTGGAACAGCCCTTGCGCTAATTTGGGTAAACCTACCCCAGCTGTGGGCTAATTAGTAACCTATCCCAGCTGGGTGCCCCACCCATAGGGGCCACCAGCTCTGGTTCTCCTCCCAGCTCAGGCGAATATCAACTCTATCCTAGCCAGAACTAGGACAAGATCACATCCCAGCTTCCCTCTGGATGTTCTTCCAGCTGAGGAGCAGTAGTACCCCAGCTTCTCTGCTGCTGACCTTTGAATGAAGACTGTGTGAAGGAGCCCTGGTCGAGCTGCTGGGCCGAAAGCCCGCTACTTTATGCACCTTCACATTTGTGGGACATGAACTAGCTGTCTTCCTGAGTTGGGGGCATTCGTTACCATTTTTATACAAAGAATGATAGACACGTAGGACTGGAACTGACCTCACAAGATCACCTAACCCATCTCTGCAGTCAGGCAGGATCACATAGTCCTGGGTGATTCCTTGTTTCTCTAACAGGTCTGTAAAGCCCTCCAGTGACCGTCCGTAGCCAGTTATCTGCTCTAGAGTATAACTTGCTTATGAGTTGGCAGTAGCTGGCTTTTCCCACCTAGATTTTCCTTCCTGCAACGTCAGCACAATATTTCCATCCTTCTTGTTATACAAACAAAAAAAAAAAAGGAGAACTGTCCTTTTTGCCTCAGACTTTTGTGTAGATGAAGACTTCAATGGGTAGAGCTTCTCTGCTCTACAGCAATTCCAGCCCCACCAGTTTTCCCTCATGCATTGCTTGTTCCAAATCTGCTGGTTTTGCGTTGCCTCTGGATTCTCTTCCATTTTCTGTTTCCCTCTAGAAGGGAAAGCCCTCCCCTGTAAGGAGTAAAGCTGAATTTTCTCTCAGGCCAGAAATGTGGCTGCGTTCTCCCAGCAGCCTAGCAGGGGATCTGCAGCAGAGCATCGCGCTGCTGACAGGCGCAGTGGTTACTGCAAACCCTGGATCCTCCCCGGCTTCTGCTGACTCAAGCAGCAATCCTCGCTCTGCATCTGTGTTTGATTTTTCCTCTTCCATGTAGAACTGCTCTCTGCTTGTCTTTACTGAACTGCACCTGATTGGTTTCAGACTACAGCCAAACGCATGCAGATTATTTTAAATTCTACTCCTGTTCCTGAACTGCTCACAAATCTCTCTGCTTCGTCACCTGTGGGTTCTGGCTCAGGCGGGAGGCTGGGCGGCAGCAGCGCAGCCAGGCAGGCTGCGGGGTCCCTTGGGCTGACGCCGGGCGGGTGACCCCCGTTCCTCAGGTGCAGGCCGGGGGACTGGGGGTCCAGGGATGCAGGGATGCAGCATCCCCGGTCTCAGGAGAGGCTTCCCAGGTCAGACCCAGGGGCAGCCCCGCTGGGGGAAGGCCGAGGGAAGGGGAAGCAGGGGCTCCAGGCGTATTGCTCATGTAAATTACATCAGCCTGTTACTGCTGCCTATAAAGAGGGCTGTGTAACTGCAAGTGCACCACTCCAGAGACAACCGCGGGGAGTTTTTATCATTGTAAACCGAAGAGGATGTCCTGTTTAGTGTAAGAGCTTTTAGAGGATAGGTTACAGCCGGGTAATGAAAGCCAAAGGACATAGAAACAAGACAGTTTATGCCTTCCCTGCCTGTTTAGTGGATCTGGGGGCTCTTTTTTGTTTGTCAGAAATGCGTGCTGGGGAGCACTACCTGCTGCTAAACGAGAGGGAATAAAGGGGGACCGCAAGCCCCGTTCTCGGGGTGGGGTGTGTATCATAGTTTTAAATAGTACATAAATCAGACTCCTGCATCCTAACCAACTGTTTAACATGC
The DNA here is from genome assembly GCF_036417535.1 of Chlamydotis macqueenii. Taxonomy (NCBI): domain Eukaryota; kingdom Metazoa; phylum Chordata; class Aves; order Otidiformes; family Otididae; genus Chlamydotis; species Chlamydotis macqueenii. The sequence goes on along the minus strand of NC_141575.1, from coordinate 846,262 downwards.
GTTAGAGAGTGCGACTATTTAGCAGCCAGCACACAATGGAGGAGGCGTCCCGCCTGCAGTGAGCTGGTGGTGGCCACTGAACTCTCCCGTTGGCTACTGGCTTCTCCATCACAGGCACCCACGTGGCCAGAGACCTGGGGCCTGAGCACCGCAGCCTGCGGGATCAGTTGCTGCCGCCGGCCTTGCCCAGGGAGAAACCCCCCCAAGCACACCGGGCTGACAGCCCCCTCGGCCAGAGCCCCATCTTCCCTGCGAGCCGGGACCGGGGCGCTGCCGAAGAGCCTCGCCGCTAGCGCTGGCCTCTCCACGCGCCCTCGGACTGGAGCGATGCCTCCTCCTGTGGGACCCCGGTCCCCCAGGGCCCCGGGAGGGGAAGGACCCACGCCGGGCTGGGACCCGCCGCTGCTGCAGCACGGGGACTCACGGTGCAGCACAAACCCCACGAAGAGCAGAAACTGGAAACATCAGCTATGCCCAAACTCTGCTAAATGACCTGGCTAATGGCTCCTTCCCCTCCCTCTTCATGCCTGAGCACATCTTATTTGTCAACGGAAAAGTTTCCTCCTAATGAATTTGCCACAAAAAGGAGAAAAATGGCCATGGTCTCAACGCAGAGAAACCGGCAAATCTGATCCTGGCACTTAAGCAGGCACAGGAGATGGGAAATCTGCGGGCGTCCCGGAGAGAAGGGGTTAAATTGCCATGGAAACAACCATGCATTATTTACATGGCCTAATGAATAAAACATTTAAGTAGTAGGCTAATAAATTTCAGAACACAAAGCAAAGTAAGCTATGATTTAAATATATGCCTCTGATGAATATAACTTGAGTTATAGAGCTGAGCGGTGGGAGACCCAGCTCAGTTTTACACCCTCATCTCAGTAACATGAAGGTATATCTTCTTTTTAATAAATGATTTTTCCAACGAGCACACAAATTGGCATGAAATTCTCTCCTGTCAGGCATCCTGAAGCCTTTTCTAATAGCTTTTCTTGTGAATTTCTGGTGAGGTAGGGATGCTTTTGTTTGGGGCTTCTTCCCCCTCCTGCACATTGTGCCAGATTTCAGAGCAGGGTAACATTAGCAATCAATTTGTTAAACTGTTAGCAGAACATATGTCGGAAGGTTTCAAACAGACCCAGACTGAAAGATGTGTTGTTTACTGTGTATTGTATATACGTGCCATCCATATGGCTCCACGCGCAGGATCCCTTTGTTTCCCGCCCGCTGCGGATTCCCGCGTGCGCTCTCCACGCGGAGCGGGAGCAGGTCGATCAGAGAGCACGTCGCCTTGCGGGAGCGGAGCCCAAGGGCACCGGCGCCCGTGGTGGCACAGGGGTGGCTCGGGCAGGGAGGGTGTTCAGCAGCCTGGCCGGGCTCCCTGCGTGCCCGCCAAGGCCGTCGTGCCGCGTCGCAGGCCCCGCAGCCACACAGCCTGTCAAGCGCGGGGCTGAGTTTGTGTCTGAGCTGGGCTTTGCCAGCTGCTAAATAAACCATTTTCTTTGGGAAAGGAGCCTGTAACACGCGCTGGGCAGGGACGGCAGGTCCCCAGAGCCACGCAAAGGCTGCCCCAGACTTGGGTTTGGAGCACCTCTCTCCCATCTCCCACCGCTTAAAGGGTCGCAAGAAGCAAGGCTGGCGTGCACGACAGGCAATACCACATGTGTAAAGGCGATGAGCTGAACTGGGTCAGCCCATCTGTTGCTGTTTGATTTCCGTGCAACCCCTGATTTGCACAAGTTGAGCAGTGACAGCTTTCTGGAGCTGCATCCACCCGGGCTTTCTGCGGCACAGCCACCCGCGGCGAGCACGGCCACGCCAGCAGCGGCAACAGCGGGGCCGGGGAGCGCCAGGCAAACGGAGGGCAAAAGAGAGGCAGCTTGGCACTCCTGGCTTTGCTGAGGGCTCAGACAAACCTTGAGCAGACGAGGGAACCCCAAGGCTCCCTTCTCAGTGAGGGGTGACGGGTGGCCACTGCCACCCCGGCCTCGCTGTGCCAGGCACCATGCTCAGCCTCTCGAGGCTCGGCCGCCCGCTCTGCGGGCAGGTGGGACGCTTTTATTGCCCATACCATTTTCTTACCATGGACAGGTTGAAATCTGCTGTTGCTATTTTTAGGAGGATGATATCTATCAATTCAGGTAGCAGATTGCTGGCCACAGAGATAGATGAGCCAACAGCTGGTGCTTTGGAGAGAGATCAGGACGGTGGAATAGCTGCTGCGTGCTGAGCCCACACATCTCACTTGTCATCGGCCAATTTGAATGCAGGAGCTCAGCGAACCCAGGGGCCCTGCAGCCGCACCGGGGTGCTCGCTGTGCTGGGCATCCCCCTGGCCACACCAGCCCCTGCTCCGACACCCAAGCGTGGCCAGGGTGCCCCTGGCCGCCCGCTGCCTCTCCTTCACCCTCTGTCTCCTCATGGGCAGCTCCATGGCCTCCATCGTCCCGGCTGCTTAATTAACTGCTGCAACTCGGCATCGGAATCTTTGCCATTGCTGGATCATCCATGTGAGCCACTGCTGGAGGCTCCGCGGGGCCAGGCTCTTCGCAGAGCTCCCACCCACCCTGACTGATGGCTGCTGCAAGCCAGGTCACCGGTGACCCTCAGCATGGCCCTGCTCTCCCCTTCCTTCCAGTTCCAGCTTTCCCAGCCTGTTCCTGAGCAATTAGCCTCCTCTGCAGCTACGACAGCGTAAGGGTCGCCGTGTGATGAACTGATTTCTGGAGTCAATCAGCAAACAACGGGACTTGCCCTCCACCAGTCAGTTGTTGACGGTTTTATGACAGTTTTTGCCTGGAAAGATCCCAGCACCTCATCACAGCCAGCCTCGGGAGGTCGGCAAAGTCCGTCGCATGAAAAGCTCCTGGACAAATGGGGAACAAAAGGTTTCTTGATTTCAACACAAAAGTTTGCTTCCAATTGTTTTGAGTTCTCTTTACTCAAAAAGCAAAACCTAAGCTTGAATGATCAAATATTTACTGAAAAGAAATTCTGAATGGTGTACATCTTTGCATTAAAATGCAAATGCCATCTTTAGTCCTAAAAAGAGAAGCCTGCAGGGAGAAGTCTTAAACCGGACGGTACTGCTGACGAAGCAGACGCGCTTCGAGTACTTGTTCAATTCATCAGGTCAAGACGTGCCCAAAGCAAGTTCACTTTCAGCAACTAGCTAGCCGGTTAGTAAAAGACAGGCTGTCCTTTGCCTGGATCATCAGGACCATGATATTTTTGGTTCAGAGAGAGTTATTTTCCGGAGAAATCCTGGAGTTAAAAAAAAAAGAATGAAGGATCACATTGCCTACTTGTAGACAGGAGATGTGGGGGGGAAGAAACCAGATGAATTGTGTTGTCTAAACAATTTGTTATGAATTATCCAGTCAACTGTAATGAAAACATATGGACAAAAACCTCAAGAAACTCCTCCAATGTTTTAAAATCTGAGTGATGCTGATATTGATTGGGTGTATTTTACGCAGCTTGGCTAAATGATGCTGCGGTGGCAGGAAAGGGCACTGGAAAGAATTGGGAAGGCACAAATTTCAGTGTGTGTTTTTTCCATTCCAGAAATTGTTTTGATCAATGTCTGTGAGTATGTAAAGTTGTTGACTTTTTTTTTCCCAAAGCAAAAGACTTGATCTGAAGGTGGTTAAGAATATCAAGAATTATTCTTAAAACATAATTCCTACTACATAATTTCTAATTTATATTATGCCTCTGCTTAAATGTTGCCAAGCACTATTCCTGCAAAGGTTTAATTTTTGTTGTTCAAATACTTTTTTTTTGTTTGTTTTACTTTTAAAAGCCTGAAGGAAAGCCACTGAACAATGAGTTGACTAAGACTGAAAACAAATCTATTTACATTGAAATTGCAGATCTTGATGTTGAGGCATCTCTGCTACCATTAAAAAAACAGACTTACAGTTTATATGCTTATAGCAACAATGGAAAAGCTAAGCTCCAAAAGGAAAATGGAAGAGGTTCAGCATTCCAGCAAAACCAAAGAGCCATTTTCATTATACAGGGATGTTTCAAAATGTTTTGGTTTGTTCTGATTTTGGGAAAAAAAAATGGGAACCATCAGAATTTCCTCCAGCAATGGGGGGTCTGAGTCCTGCTGCCAGGCAGCATCCTTCTGGTGGGCTTTGCCCTGCTGAACCGGGGATGAGGTGGGGACCCGCACCCAACCTGCAGCCTCCGGCCACACAGGGACCCCCGTGCTGAGCCCCCTCCTCCTCTGCCCTCGTCCCACGCCAGGACGGTCCCTCCTCGGTGGCAAACCGCAGCGCGCAGGCCATCATGGAGGAGTGGAGACAGGAGAGCCGCCGGCAGCCGCGCTGGCACTTCTCCCACCCCGCTCCCCCTCTCTCTTCCCATTAATACCACCACAAATTAAATGACAGCGATGCAAATGCGGAGCGCGACGTGGGGAACGTTGCTGACTGCATAATGGCCGTCATCGCTGCCTGCATCCCGTCACTCTCCTCCAGGTAATTAATTGCCCTGTAAAGTGCTTTGAGATACACTGTATGAAAAATGCTGTATAAAAAAGACTGATACAATAGAGCTGTTGGTATTTAAAGTGGTAAAAACCAAGATAGGAAGACTGTTGGCAAATACATTTTTAGTCACTCTTTAAATTAGAAAGGTCCATCAATGGAAACTCGGGCAATTCATTACCCCCTCGCTGCCGCAGCGCCATGTTTAACGTACGCACGCACACAGGCCAGAATCGTAATTTCCATATGAACTAGTTATTTATAACTACTGACAGGAGGAATTATGTGAAATAAACATAATTTATAGTTATTCCAGGAAAAGCCATCAAAATGAAAACTAATAAGGGTTTCTTTCAGCTAAAAAGGTGTCAATTCGTTAGAAACCAATGGGCGATATTAATGCATCCGACAGAATTATTAATAGACTTTCAAACAATGTAATTGTTTATAAGCAGTCCACCTCGCTGGGCCAGGGACCATGGTGGCGGCGACGCAATGGGAAACGCAGACAGCTTGACTGGTCTGGTGACTCTCGTTTTTTACAGCAAACACTGAAAGCCACCCCAAAGCTGTAGCAGGTACAAAGCGCAGGACAAGGTCCAGTACGGAGACGGGTCCGCAGGCTGAGGAAACGCCACGTTGGTGTGAGGACATCACCTGCGCTTCTGCTCCGGAGAGCCTGGCTCGGCCCTGGCCCCGGCCCTGTGCCCGTCCCCATCCTCATCCCCATCCCAAGGGGTCACGGCTGCCAGCCGCTGTCTGTTGGGGTCCAGTACGGAACTACCAAGTAAATTCCATTTTTAATCAAAAAATGTTTTCTTTTCTGCAGGAATTGTCTTATGACATAGTAATTCCTATTGTAGAACATGAAAGTAACTACTGGGCCCAGTCCTGCTACAGGACGGAGTGGACACCACACCATGAAGACGGCACGCACAGAGCAGAGCAGAGCAGAGCGGGGGCGAGGCGCCGAGCAGGGCAGTGCCTGGCAGCAGGGAGCCTGCAGGCCTCCATGGAAGCAGCAACTGCGGGAGCTCGGAGTGACGCACCTTCCTTTCTCTTTAACCATTCGCCAGAATGGCTCAGGCTTGCAGCGACATATTCTGCATCGCTGTTGAAAACGCGCCTGCAAAGGCTTCCCAGAGCTTTTCCTGAGCTACTTTTGCAGTTCGAGGGCTCTCGCCTGTGTTTCCCATTATTTAGTATTGCCACAAAAGTGGAAAGAAGAATTTCAAATTCAAAAGAGAAATGAGCAAAGGAGAGACCCCCGGGGAGCACCAGATTTCTACCCGCGACACAAGAACGGCCAATCTACAGAACAGCAGAGGTGTCTGCGACAAGGGGAGGCTTGTCTCTCTCCGCACGCGAGTTCCTGCCTGTTGTTTGGGCAGGCAGGGATGGTCCTCTCACAGTCCAGGGCTTTTCTGGATGCAGCCCCATCCTTGCCCCTTGAAGCCGAAAGGCGGCGGAGCTCCCACGGCTATGGTGCTCCCCAGACCAGCGCGGTCAGCCACCCCCACACGTGCAGCGGCCGTGCCGGCCCAGGCAGAGGGGCTCTGACTGGTGGTGCTGGGACCGCTGCCGGTGCCACCCGCACCGCGCTCCTTTCCTGTGGCTCAGCAAGGCCGGCTGAGTGCGGAGAGGCCAAGCCCAGCTGGCACAGCGTGGCTCAGCAAGAGGGACCCCAGCAGACAAATATTTTAGCCCTAATTTGGGATTTGTTCTCACGCTGTTGGGTCTTTGTCACTTGACGCCGCTGTTCCAGGTATCCCCTCGGATAGCCACGTGAGCAGCTCGCTTGGCTTATCTGATACTGCTCTCCGTCGGCTCAAATCTTATTTATCAAATAGACAGCATTTTGCTTCGATGGGTGATTTTTCATCTTCCATTAGTGAAGTTGTTTCCAAGGTTCCCCAGGGCTCTATATTGGGCCCGTTGTTATTTTGTGTTTATATGCTGCCACTGGGTTATATTATTCATCAGCATGGAGTAGCTTTCCATTTCTATGCAGATGATCCTCAAATTTATTTGTCTGCTAAACCTGGCGCTGTCTCAGCTGTCTCTGCACTATCAGCCTGTCTCTCTGACATCACAAGATCGATGTGGCAAAACTTTTTGCCGTTAAATTCAGACAGAAGAGGTGAGGCCTGTCTGGATGCCAGCATTTTATTTCCTGGGATGACACTTGCAATGCGATCACTAGCGGGATTTCATCGTCGCGTCCCACTCGCGCACTCCTGCGTTACCCTGCTGCTCCCTCCCTGATTTGCTGGCGTCGCCGTGTTTGATGTTTGCCTCTGCCTGCAGCGTGATTTGTGGCTGCCGCCGGCGTTGCCGTTCTGACGCGGATTAAGGCGGCAGGCTCGGGGAACAACCCCCCCACCCCGCTCGCTGCCAGCCCCCGGCAGGCAAAGGCCTTTACTGGTTTGGGAACGCGCAGAAGGGATGGGCCCTCCCTACAGACTGCAAGGGTGCTGTGCGCGTGGATGTCAGCAAAGTGCAGTGTTTTAGAAATGTTTCTAAGAAAAGTGTCTAAGTTTTTAGATGTTTATGATCCAGCAGCATTTAAAAACCAGGCCTGCAGGTACAAGCCCCAGGTAGCCCCATGCATGTTCCGTGTACAGATACAGGGCTTGGAGCGTCGCTCTGGTCAGGAATGTATTATGGACATCCCTCTGAGAGCTGAGCAGGTTAAACACGTGGGCGACAGAATGCAAGTTCCGAGCAGGCTGTCGGTAGGAGAGGGGGCTGCTGAGGGACCCTCGCCAGGCTCCTGGGGCTGACCTGGCCGGCGGGGCGCAGGGGGGACGGGCTGCTGGGGTGGGAGAGCTGGTGCCTGCTGATGTCAGACAAGGCTTGGATCACGTGGAGCGTGAGAGATGCTTGATGGATGCCTATCAGGAATTACAGCCCGATGAGAGCCTCTGTCACTGGTCTCGTTTGCTCCTCTCCGCGGCAGCGTGCTGGCACCTCGCGTGCAGCCTCTGCCAGCGCCCGGGGCCCCCGAGCTCATTCTGCAATTTGTGATCTTCCCGAGTAACCCTGGCTTTCGCTCTTCAGCGCATTGCCCGCATCTTTAAAAAGTTCTTCAGAAATAGTCAATTTGTTTCTATAAGGACGAACCAACTAGTTTTCGCAGAGATATCAAATAAATCCACTTCATACATTATTTGTTAACTTCATCAAATAAAGTACAATTTTATGGCTTAAATGTCAATCTCCACAGCTCATTGAGTTCTTTAAAACAGCAGAGAGACTTGCCTGTTTACAGAAGCAAAAATTAGGCAGGCAGCTTCCAGCTAGTGCGGGGAACTCGCTGGTTCTTGCACGAGGAAGAATCATAAAATATATTCGATGTGGAGAGTGTGCAATTTGACAAAGACAATTTGATTTGTCCATGGCTTTTAAAATATTCATACCACTTTGATGGACTATAGTTTTATAAATATGGATTACCATTAACTGAAACAGGCAGCCGCTGCCTACAGATAGCATTCCGTGAGGCTTGCTCGGAATGGAGGCCTCCAATAAAAAAAATCATTATCTCTGCCTAAAAACCCTAATCAGTAATGTTTGGTTCATTTGCAGCTCAGAGGTCAGTAATTCACTTTAACTGCTTATGTGTTTGTGTCGTTTGGGAGGAAAAGGATTTTGTAGTTTTACTCCTCGGATCTAGAAACCGCTCCTGGAGCCGGGGCAGGCGCTGCCGACGGAGTGGCCCAGGTGCCGGGGAGCAGTGTGGCACCCAGCCCCGAGGCGGCCGGTGGCAGGAGCAGCCACACCAGGCGCAGAGCCACCCGGGCTCTCGCCAAGCCAGCAAACAGCTCGCCCGGAGCCACAAGCACGCATGGCACAACAGCAAGGCCCTGTCCAGGATGAGACAATGGGCAGTGGTGTGAATTCAGTGAAATGCCTGACATCCAGCTGGAATTTACCAGAAAACCTCCTCCCTGTGGTGCTTTGCACGGGCTGGCACGCGCTGCGATTGCCGGTTAGCAGGGCGAGCGCATCACGTGTGCCAGGAGGGTCGGGTCCCCTCGGAGGGAAACGCGGGGAGCCTGCGCCGGGAACGGCAGCTGCAGCGCTGACGGGAGCCAAGAGGCAGCCGCTCACACGTGGTTACCCCGGACGGCAGCAGAGCTCCCCCGCTCCCCGGGTATTCCGGCAGCTTCTGGAGGAGCTGTGCTCGCTCTTTGCGTCGCGCGCGTTCGGGCAGCGCTGGATTTGCAAGGACCAGGGGCTCTGATAAGAGAATCTGCACTTGTATGGCCGAGCGCGGGTCAGGAAGGACATGCAGCAAAACTTAACTCCTGCATCTGTCAGAAAACTAAATTGGTTTTTTGAGATAAGGAAAAACTAAGAAGTTGGTAAGAAAATAAATGAGAAATAAGAGTTGAAATCCAGGGAAAACAATGATAAGATTTGATATTGCTTTTGTTGGCTTCAGGTCTGTGGCGAAGTCTGAGAGGAGGGGTAATGAGCACGTCACAGGCGACTTCAGGCTTGTTGAAGCGATAAACTGGTAACCAGCTTGTTCTTGGAATAAAGTGTTTCGTATATGGTACGTACGCAGAGACGAGCACACACAGGAGAGCGTGGGTGAGTCCAGCACGCGGCTGGAGCCCCTGAACCGCAAAGCGCGCGGAGTTTCCAACAGTAACTCCACTTGTGAAGTAGCTTCAGTTTCCAGCCCAAAAGTTTATCAAGTTAAGAAAACACATCCTCAGATTAAAAAGAGTATTGCACCACTGTCAATTTTCAGACGTTGCCATCAGGAAAAAAAAATTACATTTCAGGCTGACGAGCGACTAATCAAGGCAAGTGAAACGGTGCTGCAATAAATTACTCCACAGTGAAATAAACCACACAAACAGACCGATGATAATAAATGTAAATTATTTCTCTGAAGAAATTTTCTTGGTATATGAGTAATACGAACCATCAGGAAGGAGTCTTCCTTAACATTAATTACAGAAAATGACAAGTGAGCTGATGACTGCGAAGGCTCATTATCTGAGAACATATTCACAACTTTGCAATTTGCGCGAGATGTACTCGGGCTAAATTAATCTCCCTTCTTTGCATGAGCCTCTTCTAATTTTCATGTTATTAACAGGTTTGCAGTATCACTCAGTGCTTGTCACTCTAATCAGGTTTCGGCATGTTCGCAAAAACGAAGTGTCATTTATAAGGATAAGCCCTCATAATGGCACTCTCTTTCATGTGGAGAATTCTACAAGGTTGCTTTTAATAAGGTCCTTTAATCATCTCCCTTTGCTCAACTTTTGGCCCCTCTGTTTTTTCATGAAGAGTCATTAAAAGACTTTGAAGTTCATCGAGGATGAAAAATTCATGGCATTGTGGCAGGAAAAAGGCCAAGAGACACGGCCGGGCCTGGGGACAGGTGCAGGGACAGGGGACGGCCTCTCCCAAGGCCCTGCCCACCCCAGTCGTGACCTGAGCCCACGGTTGCCCACGGGTGCACTGGCAGCCGCAGCTGCTCCTGCCAGCAGCCTGCAGGCACCAGGCAGCCGCATCCTCCCGGCACAAGCCATGGCACGGGCCCGCTGGCACAGGATCGCTGGCACAGGATCCCTGCCAGCGGTGCCACCGTGGAGCCACCTCACACCAGCGACTGATGATCGCCTGCATCCCAGCCCTCCCGGGCTGACTCAGCCCTCGGCATCAGCCCAGCACTCGCAGCGTCGCCCGCAGCCGTGGCCATGGCCTTGGCGCTTCGGTTCCTTGGTGGCGACGCGGCGGGCGCATCGGCACAGGAGGACGCCGGCAGGAGGGATGGCTGGGGAGCGCGTCCGTGTCCCTGGCAGCGGCAGCCGCAGAGCGAAGGCACGCAGCGCTTTAGAGGGGAGCGTTAATCAAAGGCGACGTTTCTCCAGGTCTGCGGCATGGCTGGGCTGTTTGAGGTTAACCTTATTCTTCTTCTGTGATTTGATAACACTGGACTGGTGTTTATGCTGAAGCTTTTGAACACAATGGAAGGAGGGGGAGAATTTTATTAAATTTTTGAAATTCATTTAAGCGGGGCTAGCATAATGAATTGCCAGATCTTGTGTGCGCATTGTCCCCGCAAGCAACAATAATTTAGGTGGACATAAACCAATATGCAGATTAAAAATGTTTAAGCCAAGTGTCGTAAAATATATAAAAACATAAGGCAGAATTAACATATCAAAGTTTAGCATTATAAGTAATGACGGGTCAGATATAAGGTTATGTTTGCAAAATTGCATTTCAATATAATAAATCCATTCAAACTCTGTCCAGAGACACAAATTGAATCTATAGACAAAGCAACTGCAATCCATTGAATGTTATGAAGTATTCAAGTGAAAACAATGCATTTAGAAAGGAAATTGAGTGTATTTTAAATATACAGGTGCTCGGAACTTCCATATAGCTTGATGCTCGTGCAGATTTGTATACACTGCATACACAGCCTACTTTTGACAAAGTCCTCAAAATGATGAATTTCTGATGGAAGACTTGATATTGCAGCAGATCTGTTATGCACCGCTTATCCGGTAACACAAACCATTAATAACAATCACGCTCCCCGCTGTAGCGAGCTCTCTTGTTAGGGTTTTGAAGCTTTTGCAGCTCCTCACGCCCCGGCAGGCCGCCGCTGCAGGCGAGGACCGCGAGGGCTGGCCAGCCCGGGATGGCCATGGTCGCGTCTGGCGGCAGTGGGGCAGGCGGCGAGCCCTCCCGGCGCGCGGGCTACGCGAGGCGGGGACGGAGGAGCAGCCACCGGCGATCCCCGCTCCCGGGCATGGCGAGGCCTCGAGAGCGGAGATTAAAAGGTGCTTTGGGGAGCTCGTGATGGGGAACGCAGACTTTAATAGACATGTTCATCTTTCAGCAGTGTGTTTTGCATGTAATAATGTCAGCACACTTCTCATTCTGGCAGAAATTCCACAGATAATTGGAAAGAAGTAAAAATGAAAACATTAGAATTTGCCATGTCATATGTTAACTTTTTATTATTGTATGATGCCAATGGTCCACTGACAGATGCTGTGTTATTAACATTTGATTAAAAACCACTTCAGGTCTAAAGCAGCCTGTTCAGAAGAGAACATCTTGACAAGCCTGGTGGTTTCTGATTGACAATTAATAACATTCCGTGTGTCACAACGTAGATAGTGTGACTTATTGGTGCTGGTGTAAGGCAACACTTCTCATCTCAGCTCTTCAAATTGGTACATGGAAATAGGAGCGAAAGAGCCCAGTTCAGCGGTTTTGATAACAAACAAAACAGCGCTAGTGCAGACCTTGCCATCGCCTTCCCGTGCAGAGCCACAGCGCTCAGCGACGGACCCTCACCCTGCCCGCCCGCTGCAAGGGAAGGGCTTTGCCCTCGTGTTCCACAGCCAAACCTCTGTGCAAAAGCTCAGTATCGAACTACGTGGTTACAGCAGTGACTTGCAGCAGTAACCACAAATCTGTTTATTTAACAGGAAAATTCAAAGGAATACGGTTTCTTTTTCTTAAATATTACAATAATTTCTAACTGGAAAGATGATAGGTCAGTCCTCGGAGGTTTGGTTGGGGACTCTCTTAATTGCATGCTACTACAAGTGAGGTCCAATGTCTGTGTGTCAATAGTGAAATTCACTAAAAACATGTAAATTATCTTCTTTGGATGAGGTCTGGAACGTACCACTTTAATTGCCTTTGCTGTATTGAAGGTGAAATTCTGACAAACTTTCATTGTGCTCTGCCTACTCTGAAATAAAGGCTTTAGCAGCACCAGCCACATTTATATCCAGACACAAGCGTTACTGTGGATCCAAGCGCTGCACCACAGCGAGCAGAAATGTGGGCAGCTCTGCCGAGGAGCAGCCTCGACCTCCGCAAACCCAGCAAACCCCATCCGCCTGGGTCCTTGCCCTCTTGGATTCATTACTTACCGAAAACCCTTTTCCCAAACGCTACGGGGCAATGCACTCTTTGCTCAGAGGCAGCAAAAGCCCCAGCAACTTCTGCAGATGGAGCAGCTCCAGCATGCTGCCCATGCAAAGGGCCCCTCACACGGAGCTGGGTGTCAAACACACCGTTCAGGGCTCCAGCCTACTCAAGAGACTTGGGTTTTTGCTCCCAGAGGGGCAGCTGAGGCGCAGCAGGGTCCGTGCCCCTCTCCGGCTGCACGCTGCCGATCTGGAGTAGCCCGCATCTCCACCACAGCTCCGTCCCCGTGCACTGCGGTGTCTGCCTGGTCCTGCCGACCCTCCCGCCGCGGGCACCGCTCCTGCCCTCTGCAAACAACCAGCTGCCACCCACATCATCTGCGCCCAACTGCCGCACCGCTCACCTTCGCACACAGAGCCCCTCCACCAGCGTGCCGCGTGTCCCGGCTGCGTCTGGCCAGGGCTCACTGCGCCGAACGGGGCACGGTGCGGTGCCATGCTGAAGCAGTGCAAACACTTTCCCAGCGCTAATGCAGTAAGCAGGGGAAATAATTACAGATTTCCAAGGTTCAACAGGGAATACTTCTGAGAAACGCGTCCTCCACTGGGAGTTTCATAACCATTTAATCTAATTTTTCTTGATGTTTTGATCTTCCTTTTAAACAAGGCATTTGTCATTAGCTTTCAAGGAGACAAGTTGCTAATACATTACACTCTTAAAAGGCCCACAGTTAGTGTCAATGTCTTCTGATGGCTGTTCACTAACAGTACATGAAAGAATTGCCAGTGTCAGTTCCTCTCCACTTGGCTGCAGCAGCAACGGCAGCGCGGTCCTCTCCTGGCAGCGTCAGCAGGGACGCTGGTCCAGGGGGGCATGACGTCCGAACTCTGCCTTCTCCCCTCCACCCTTCCCACCCAGAGCGCTTTTCATGGTGGTTTCACCACCTGGCTTGTGGCTGGATGACTCCGGGTGCTCCCGACCATTACTCCATGCCCTAAGTGTGCATGAAGCAAATATTTATTAGGAAAAGGAAACTTAAGTGAGACTAAATCCCCTCACATGAAAGCCCTGTTCTTCCATCCAGCTCCAAAGGGTGAATTTCACCCCTAAATGGGACGAGAGTCTCTGACTCCATCTCAACTACCGTTAGCTCTGTTTACTGATTAGCTCCAACCAGGAATGTGGAGCAGACGGAGCCAAAAGTGGCCAGAAGGGGCCCAGAAGGAGGAGAGGTGCCTGGCTGGGGGTTGCTGGATTGGTCACTCGGTAGCACACCGGTCCCCAGCACAGCAGCATCCTGCAGCCGCCCTGTGGCCTCAGAACCTGGAGGAAGCCGGACCTTTCCCAAAGACCACTTTGGGAAACGAGATTCGAGGCTGGAGAATGGGAAGAACAACCTGAAGTCGGACACGTCCCCGGTGGGAGTGGGACAGTGGAATCTGTTGCTTTGGTTCCTTTCTGAAAGGGCAGGGGTACAAAGCCCCCCAGGAGGCACTGTGCACACGAGCCCCGCTGCAGCCATCTGTGCCCCAGCACGTTCTTGTTCGGCCTTCCAGGGGGACTTAGAAAACCAGTGGCACACGCCATGCCCTCCCTTCTCCCAGCCTGGGCAGAGCTGGGGCTGCCCCGACCCCAGCCCGGCCGGGGGGAGGCTATACCTCGAGGCTCTGCTGCCACTGGTCTTTGAAGAGTGTGAACAAAGCAGATGGAAAAAAAAAAATTTAACTTCTTGGATGACATAACTTGCATATTAAATAATAATGAACCAATAAATTACAAGAAACTAAACAACCAGAAGAATATGTATGTGGAGTTTGGAGTATTTATAAATTAATAAATCATTCATGATGTGTAAACTCCATGTAGCTAAAAGCGTCGTTTACCTAACTTTAACACATTCCACAACATAGCCACCTCTAACTAGCTGTTTTCAAGAGCAGGCGTGCATCTTCACTAAAATATCAGTTGATTAGGGGGTTACAGAGATTAGCAAGACTCATCCACTACAGCATCAACAACAGAGGCAGCACATCTCTGGCCATTTTCAGTATTAGCGTCTCTCAGATCCCACAGGGCAGCATACTCTGATTTCCAGGCAGCTCCTGACAGGGGACTGGACGGAACAGAGCCCGCATCCCTCAGACAGCCCTGCGCTCGACGGAGCAGCCCAGGGTCTGGGCAGGGCACAGCCACCCCTGCGCCCCAGCAGTGAGAAATCACCAATAGGCACAAGCGCAGGGAGCCGAAACTGGTGTCTGCGGAGCTGCCAGAACAACACAGGACGGCTCCAAACCTCCCCGCTCGTCCGTCACCTCGCAGCCCAGGTGCACTCTGAGCACCCAAGACCGCTCCGCGGGATCCAGAGAACATGAGGCATGCTTGAATGTCAGATTCTTACACAAGTGGTTCAGGTGGATTTCAAAGTCTGATTTTAGGCTTCTCCGCTGAAGACCCTGAGCCGTGCCACCTCCAAAGAGGCTCGCCGGAGGGTTTCGGCAGGCTCACAGCTGCGCCCGCGGAGGAGCGGCCCTTCGTTACGCATGACGCACAGGCAGTCACTCCTCTGACACGGTGTCACTTCTCTCTGCCACACGACTTTTTTTAAACAAGATAATGCTGATTAATGCATAGCAGGTACATGTTTTTGACAAAGAGTCATTCCACTACAGTGTTTTTTAATTGGGAGGCATCACAAACATTTCCAAGCGCCCAGCAGCTGCTGGAATACCTAATGCAGGGACAGACGGCAGCTCGTGGCCAGGAGGGACGCTGGCAACCTCTGCAGCCTCAGAAAAATCTACTTTTTCTGTCTTTTAACAGACACGGCTTCTCTTTCTGTACCTCATGTTGACTTCTCAGTGTAGAAACCTGAAAGACTTCTGCCAGCACTCTCCCAGCAAGCTTCACGCATGGACAACCCAGGCCATTCGTGCAGGCTGCACGCAGAGCTGCCGCTCGGATACGCAGTCCAGGAGGATGGAGGAAGGTGTTTAGGAGGCAACGATGCATCTCTGCTGCTCTGCAGAAGGCCAGAGCCATGAGACAGCCTCCGCCGACCAAAGTCTCCATCCCCGAGGGTGTCATCTCCCACCGGCACATTCCCAGGGAGCGCTGAATGGGAAGGCTTGCCTCCATCCCGCCGTACCCAACCTGCCACCGTCGCTGCGGCGTTCATCACGGAGGAGTGCGAGTGTCCTGCTGCTCCTCGTTTTAAGCGCTGCACCTGTCATATGGTAATTAATGGGTGTGGGATTTCTTTTGACAGGAATTCAATGGCCTGGAACAGACTTTGTGCCAGTCTTTTGTGCCTCAGGCAAAGTGCTTACTAAGTAATTTTATGGATACCAAGCTCAAACATTTTACAATTAGCACTTTGTTTGCTTTAGTTTGTGAAAGGCAGGGCCTTACCTCTCCCACCGTGGCTGACAAATTTCAACTCCAGAAAAGCTGGCTTTCCCCAAAAACGGTTTTCTCTGTGATGAAGCTGGAGAGCAAGCGGGATCTGAGCAGCAAAAATTCCTGCAGATGCAGGGCGTGGCAAACATCCTGAGGGCAGCGACTGCACGGCACCCGAGGAGGCTGCTGAGCCTCCCTGTGCCCACAGCCTGGGGAAGGGACCCGCAGAGACCCCAGGGCAGCAGCGGGTGCAGCAGGCAGCTTCCCGCCTTCGGCTGGCATACGTTGTCCATGAGCCCGGGGTGGAATCGCACCCTGTCCCGTGGGCTGCAGGGCACGGTGCCCATCCCAGCGCTGGGGTGGCGATGGCACGGAGACCCCCACAGCCCCCGGAGCAGAGCTACTGGCCGTCCTGCACCTCCTCCTTCTCCCTCACCTTGCTGGCTGGCCAACGTTCCCAGACCAGAGCAGGCAGCGGGCCAGGCCCGCCATCGGAGGCGGCCACATGCTGTCCCGCGCGATGGCAGGGCTGCCGGGGAGCAGCGCTGGGAGCCCCGCACACTGAGGGGAGGGCACAGAAACACCTCACAGTAAACAGAATATTGTTTTATATGAAACCATTAAAAAGGTCCCTGAGGGCAGCCCTAGGTATATATTATATTTTACTCTGAATTCCTGTTTTGACTTGACTTTATAACAAAACCATGTTTTCTGTATTTAAGCAGATGCAGTAACGGAAAGGTCGTGACTGGTGCTGACATGGAAATCTCATTTGGCTCATGGGTCCCCTTAGGGTCTTTATGCTGTGTGGTACTTTAAACATATTTCAAAGTACAGCACTAAATGTCACTCTTTAATAGACAGAGGCATTCCAAGTGTTTCTTGAATTTCCTTGGGAAGTGCTTTCCCGCAGCCGAGGGCCCAGCACTGTTTGGGTTCACAGCCACCCCCAGAGCAGCCCCCAGCGCCAGGCCGGCCCCTTCCCCGCAGGTCATTAACTGCAGCGGTTCCTCACAGCCGCCGAGAATTAGGAAGAAATGCAGAAAAAAGAAAAGAATGCAAACCCCCTTTTTAACACATTTACCGTACCATGAACTAATTTCCAACTTTCTCTTTCCTCATCCAATTCTTCACACTCACTCAGCAGCTCTTTCGGGCCCTTAAACAGTTAATCTTTTTTTTTTGACGTGTTTAAGTTCTAACACAATCACCGCAAGTCACCACAGCCTGGTCCCCAATTCTGAAGTCTCTCGAAAGAGCAGTTAGATCTTATTCTGCTGCCAGCCTCAAGATGCAATGAAGACGAGTATCTAGCCAGATGGCCTGGAAATTTATTTTATTTTCAGATAATTAATTTAGTTAATTTCTTCAACAAATAAGAAATCTACTGATGAGTCAGAGGGATGGACACTGGTCAGGAAGACCTGAACTCAGTGAATAATTTCTGCCTTATAAAGTAGCTAAAGCACTGAAAAAATATACCTTCATTTTGACAGATAATTGGGCTTTGTTTGAAAAGGGATGTTTTATTTACAGTTTATCCTGCCACAGGCAGAGACAGAAACACTCTGTAAATCCTCAGAGACCCAGCGGCTCCTGCTCAGCCGAACGTGGCGTTCCAGGCCGATCCCAAACCAAGGGTCTGTTTCCCATTTTTGCTTCACACAACCAAGACCAGCATTCCAGTTTTTCTGTCGGGTCCAGGGAAACAGAGAGAAGCCGGGCAGCTCCAGCTCTGACACACATGAGCCATGGCTACCGCACTTGCTGACAGCCAGGACGGGCATCGGCGGGCTCCTCTCCGTGGCTCCGCAGGGGAGGATTTACCGTCGCTTTATGCCGTGTGGACCGTACGCAAGCTTATTTTTCTCTTAGCCGCTATAAAAATTAAAGATTTAGGTATATGCTGCAAAAGGTACTACCCATTTTATGGACTGGCACTTCTCTCCCATGATCAGGGTATAAATCCAGCTTTTTCAGCACATCTATAAACCACTTGGTATGAACAGGGCGGCCGCAGGTCAAGCAGGCAGAGCCCGATAAACCTTCCACAAACTTCTTGCTGTGGCTGTTGTTACCATGAACTTCATATGCACTTCAGGACCGCTTTGTCACCTGTCCTCATGATCAAACACATTTCCTCAGTTGTTGCCAAGGCCCCTTCTAACAACATTTTCTCACTCCTCAGTATCGAGCAGTGCTCTTTAGCCAACGGGCGGCAGCCCGCGTGGAAACCGATTCTGCCAGAGCCACGTGCCGGCTGCTCAGGACTGAGGTGACCCTCCGTCACCTGGAGCTTCGAAAGCGCTTCTGGAATGTCATCTCTTAATTAATTCTCTTCTCTCACAAGCAATGCAGCAGTTGCCTGCACACACACAAGACACGGGTTATTGCTGTCGGAATTACCCAAGTTTTTTCCCCCTATGAGAGGCATCACAAGAAAATTAAAAGTCTTATCACAGAAGGCAGAAAAACTTTAATGTTCTTGCCCAAATCAGGGCACTGGTTACCTGACATCCCTGTGAATCCTGGTTCACAGACTGAGATCAGTAAGTGCGAGCAGTCCCACCAGAATGGAGCCATTCCAGAGGGAAAAAGTTCCCGTGAGTCACAAGCGGCTAGGACGTCTGCACAGCCTGCTCCCACCCCTGCGCAGGACAGGGGCCTCCATGAGAAGCGTTCCCTCGGGGCGTTCCCACAAGTGCCCAAAATGCTTCTCAGGATTAGCGTAAAGACACCAACATGTAGGATTCACACCAAGGTGGTTTTGCAGTTTTCAGAAGACAAGGTGCAACAAAAAAGCTAGCGTGACTCTCCAGGAGCGATGGGGCCAGTTCCGCCCTCACACCCTACCGACAGCATTCCTGCACAGCTCCCCCGCCACCGCTGTCCCGCCTGGCCTCACAAATCTCATTGACTGCCATCATCGTGAGAAACAAAATATTTTCATAGTGTAAACGGAAGCAAATATTTGAAGTCATATGGTGCTTTCTTTGCATTAATTAGCAATTTACTGAACAAATATTGCTGTGCAAACCAACAATCAGTATCTTGTAATTAAAAGCTTGTTCGTGTTTATCTGTAATCTTTCCCCGAAGATAAAACCCTCTGAAAACCACAGTCTACAGATGTTTCCAAAATGGAAAGAATGTCAGTGCAAGGAAACTCACTGAAACAAGTAAAACACTGCCAACCTGGCGAGGTACCAGAGCAATCCGACCAGGCCCGGGCTCAGCTCTGCAAGCCCTTGTCGGGCCCGGGATGCAGACAGCGGAGCGGAGCGGGCCTGGCACGGGGCAGGTCACCCCTCCACCACTGGTACACGCCTGCGGACACGCCGTGCGCGGAGGTGGCTTTAACGGTCCTCTGCCCTGAGCAGCGCTGGCAGCCAGCCCTCGGGTCTCTCCGGTCAATCCGCGTTCCCCCCGGCACGCACACAGCACAATGCTAACACAGGCTCTGGTCACACCGGAAAATCCCCTGAACGTTTGCAAACACATCCAGACCCCACTGAAAATACAGCCAGCCGCATCTTTAATAAGCCATGGTGTAGTTTTCAAAGCGTTAACTTTAGCAGATACTCCCACTTCCACAATAAATTCTCCCCAGTGGAAAAATTTCTGAGCTTCATTAATATTTAAAAATGAAAGCCCTGAGTATTCTCAGTAGAATACGAGACACAAGGACAAATGAATCTCTGGGGTAACCACCGAACTGCACTGAGTTACACGAAGGATACAGTTCTCCGGTTCCTTCCGCTGATTAAAGTGAAGGTAACGACCAGGCTGACGGCCTGTCCCCGGCACTTTCCTCACTCCGAACTCCCCGGCCGACCCCGTGGAGCAGGGGTGCGGAGCAGCCGCCTGCCTGCCCTCCAGCTGTCACGGCCGGGGGCTGTGGCCAGCCCCTCGCCCAGTGCCAGGCATCGCCGAGCCCGCGCCAGACAGGGGAAACATTTTCCTGTTGGAAATTAAAAGCCAGCCTCCAGCTGGTGGAGGATCTGGGATTGCCCGGCCCGGCCGCTCAGCCCCAGAGCCCAACCCCAGGGCAGCCACAGAACCCGCGCTGCGGGCAGCTGGCAGCGCACATCAACAAGAAATGCAGCGTGTTGAGGTGTCAGTAACAAACACTTCCTAAATATTTGTAAACCTAACCCTATCCTGTTATACACCAGTGCTTGGATACCTCACAGCGTTCCTGCGCATGCCCGTGCCTGTGCAGTAGCCCAGGGCAGTTCTCCGGCTTTCCTGGCCCGAGACGCCCTCGGCTCACAGAAACACCCTGGACCTCGCTGGAGGGGCAGCACCAGCCCGGAGGCTCACGGGGTTTCAGGGGGCTCTGTCCCACCTGTGAGAACATCCAGAGGATCGCTCTCTCCAGCCCTTTGCACTGAACAGCCTTCACTCCAGCTCTCACGGAGTGAATAACACACCACAATTATTAAAAGGTGGAGCCAAGATTAAAAATTGCCTGCCTTAACTCCTAAGAAATACATTCCAAAGGCATGGCGTAACAAATGGAGTTGCTCGGATTCCGGAGTCACTTTGTTCCTGTTAAAAGGGAAGCACACTCCAGTTCTGCCTGCGCTTGTGCCATTAGAGAAATTCCTTCTTTAAAACCGTTAAATCCTGCTATTCCCAGAAGTGGGATCTCCATCCCTGCACACTGTTTCCTCACGACTTTCCTCCTAGGGTGCTGATGTTCCACCGGTTAACATTTCGCAGAGGAAACCACAAACCCCTTACGTTCTGCAGAAGTCATACAGCAACAAAAATGAAAATCTGAGCCCAGGCCCATTTTGTGTTTGACCCATTGCCTGTTGCCAAAGCCGCAAGACCTTTAGCCTCTAGATTTCCCGTGGTCAAACAAAATAAGGTCTGAGTAGCATTAAACATCAGTTTTGCATTACACACATTTTTCTTTCGTCGAGAGCGTCAGAAGTGGATCAAACCCCTGATGTTCTGGGGCACCTAAAGCACGAGGCAGCTTCTACTGCGGGGACCTTCGGGGACAGGAGGCTACTGCGCCGTTAAAGATTAAAACCCAGGCGTCTGCTTTTATGCTTGAGAGTCCTTCACAGCTCCCCGGTGACATCACATTCATCTCACTGTATTTGAAAAATGCATTTAAATGTCAAAACTAAAGTACCCAAACAATAGCTCCTTAGCACACTAACTGTTAACACATTGCTGTCCCCAAGACGTATGGGACCGGCTCTGTCCATAAAACACACCACAAGTAACACATGCAGTCCCAGAGGAAACAAATACTCTGCTGTGCTCTGACCTGCTTTTTCCTCCCAAAACACACTTGCAGACATGTTTCACTGCAGGAGCGGGCATCATTTTCAAACACCTTCCTGCAGCACTGCCCCTTCTCCCGGCTGGCAAGATGCTCCGGGGCCGCGGATCCAGGGATGCGCTCCTGGAAGGGCTTGGGCCATCCGACCGATAAGCCCCGCTCCGCCAGGAGCAGGCCCCCACGGCTTTTCAGCTCAGATAGAGAAAACAAAGGTTTTCCATAGCTAGCCCCTGCCAGCCCCGAAAACATTCCCAACCCACTGTGGAGTGCTGGTGCCTACCTGCCGCTGTCCTCCAGCCCGAGCAGGGCACGGCACCCACGGCCACGCAGCCCTGAGCACCCTGCTCTGCGCCCTCGCCAGCGCCGCTTCAGGCAGGAGGTGGGGCTGACATCCCCCAAAGCCCCTTCCAACCCGAGTTAACCTACGGCACCTCTTCTTCCACACAAGCTGCTCTGGTGTCACCGAGAGGTTTAACCTGGTTCAGTTTAGCACAAAGCCCTCCCAGCCCAGACATCGTAACTACGGCCCCTTTCCGAGCCGCCAGCATCGTTGCTAAGTCAGACAAAGACTTGGCTATGGCACACAAGCAGCACAACGTTCCTGAACTACCCAACACCGCAGCGTCGGGCAGCGACGTGGAGGATTGCTGTTCAGCCTCCTCCCATCAGCAGCCCAAGCACTCGTGTACGGGCGTGAGCCGCTCAGCGGGGCTCGGGGGATGCATCCCCGGAGCACCGGAGATGCGGTTACGTCCAAAGCCACACACTGGGTACGTTTCATCCCAACTGAAATAAAACTGTTCAGATCAATGACCTCAGTAATTTACTTCAGACAGACCTAATCAGAGCAAGGCAAAAGAGACGCAACTTTGCAAAATGTAAATGAACTCGAAGCCAGAGATACAAGTAATGGGAATTCAATGGCAGCCTGCACAAGAGCAGCAGAGCCATGAGCTGCCCGTAATTCCAGCTGCCGGGAACAGGGAAAAGGTGGGAAGTGGGAGAGAAGCAGACTCCTTCCTCTACCCCTGCAAAGCTGTGGAAGCAGCATCCTCAGCTTAGCGGCTAAAGCAGCCCTGCCCTGCCCGCCTCGCTGGGCAAGGGGACACCGCTCAGCCCAGCACCCGGGGTACCGACCCGGCACCTCTCCGCGCGGGTCCCAGCGCCTCAGACACAGCACAGAACCGGGCAAGGCCACCCTCCACCCAGCTGGGAGAGAACGACCCACAGCGGGCGGTGACCAACCCGCCGTCGGCAGAAGGCTGACACCAGGGAAAGTCCTCGTATGGTGGAAACATCACCAGTTACTGCTGGGGAGACCCGGCCCCGGTCAGTGCCCCAGGGCTGGCGGGGGCTGCAAAGGACAAACCCCCCGTTCCCGAAGGGAAGCCCAATTTTCCTTTGGCAACCTGGAATTGCAACTGCAGATGCAGTGCTCGTATCAGAGCGCTGGCACCGCTGAGAGCGCTGGCTGCTTTTCAGAGAAGAGCAGTTAGGTCTTCATAATGGACTGCAACTTTCTAGAATAATTTAATTTTTTCCTACTGTTACGATGCCAGAATTTCAATCAGACAAAACTGTATAATGGATTTCCTTTGCTGGGCACGTTACATAAATTGCATATTCAAGTACTATAAAATATTTGTAACAGACAGGTACTTTTCTAAATTGGGTCTGACAGTAAGCAATAGTGACTGGAATATTTATGCGATGGCACCTACGTAAGGAGGCAAAGCGCGGAGTGTGGGACCGCGAACATGCCGGCAGGAATCCCACGCAGAGGCTTCCAGCCTCTCCCCCGCACCAAGATCCCTGACCGACGGAGGCAGTGATCTCTGTCATCGGGGAGCCTGGGCAAAGCCCATCAAAGCACAGACCCCTGCAGCAGAAATTCGGACTGATTCTCCCTCCTCTTTGCTAAGTCTCACCAAAACCTAGCACAGTTATTTCCAGTCTCGGAGCTTCTGCACCTGGAAGCCGCTGTCACTGCCCCCGCGGGCAGGGCACAGAACACCGTCCGTGCCTGGAGAGCCAGGACAGGGCTGGGTAGGCGGGTGCTGCCGGCGGGCTGCTCTTGGGTGCGTTGCTTTCTGTTGGGTGTTTTTTTTTTTCCCTGTAGCTGCCCTCCCAGCAGGGATTCCAGGGAACATCACTGCTCCAGCCATCCTCAGCACTTGGAAACACGTTCACCAACACCTTGCTCCATCAGGCAGTTCTGACCGTATGGTGACAACAGCGGTTTGTCCGACACACTCCTCCCACCCATCGTCACCCCAGAGCCCAGGCTGCTCCCACACAACACAGCCTTCACGTGGAGAGGTGTTTTGCCTCCAGGAGAAGCTGGACCTCTGTCCTGAGTCCTTCAGCACCAGGGAGGCAGGCTCTGCCCTGGCCAGCACCTCCCCAGTTTGGGGCGGCTGGAAGGATGCTCCTTGCCCAGCACAGCTGCCCTCAGGTCTTGCCCAGGGACTGGCTCCTTTGCCAGAGCCTCCTCAAGACTAAACACTCATTTCAGTAACGTTTTTTTGACAATTACAGCTGGCGGGTCTGTGTTTAGCCTTTTTACAATTAAAATATTGTATTGATACAAATAGGCTCTGGCAGCCACTTCAAGAGGTTTTTAATTGAATGATTATTGTATTAAATAACTGTTTTTAATGGAGCATGAACTTGCTTAAATGATGACTGGAGCTATTGAGGGTTCTGAGAATTTCACAGGTATTTCCAGCTTTTCACAAATAAATATTTATGTCTTGCCAGCAGAAGGATTTTCTGGCTGGCCACAGAGGCCGCAGGTAGACGCTTCCAGCAAGAGGGACCGCAGCCCTGGGCCGAGCTCCGGAGCTGCGGCTGGCCGTTCCCCGGGCGGTGCCGGGGACAGGACCCTGACCCTGGGGCAGAGGGGCTGAGGCCAAACCGCCGGCCTTGCTCCTGGTCACATCCTCTCTCCATGGAGGCATCGCAGCACGCATCTGCTGTAGGACCACAGCCTTCTCTCTCTCCTTGGCATAATACCAGTTTCCAGGGGACAAATCCTTCCCCTTGGAGTTATTTTGCAATGAAACCTGCCCACAAGAGCAAAATGGGATGCAGAGCTCCCTTTCCAGAGCAGGATGGGTACAGACGCGGGCAGGCGCAGGCAGGCAGCCTGGCACGGCGATGGCTGCGGTACAAACACTGCTCTCGGAGCAGAAGTGCCGGGTGGGCAGGAGGAGGAAGGGGAAGGAAAGCTGGGACAACCCGTATCGCAGGGCATGCAGCCCAGGCACCCTGAGGAGCAGCTGAGTCACCCGGCCGTAACACACCCTGACCCACAGCCTCCTGGGATTTCGTCTTCCGCCAGGACATTTCCAGTCATCCCAGTCTGTCGTGACAAACCTCTTCGGCGCAGACACCTCCGTCTATCTCCCTTCAACAATGGCTCACGTCACTTCATATTACGCGTGAACAGCAGAAGCAAACATGAAGACGAACCCTCTGGAAAAGGCTTGCACAGTTCTTCAGCATGAGCAGGATTAATCACAGCTCGTAATTACCACACCAAGAGATAATACCTCCAGCAGACCAAACCTGCCTCCCAGCTCCCGGGCAAACGGGACCTACTGAAACCGGGGGAAAGAGCAGTCGCAGTGCATCCTAGCATGAACCACGCGTACCATTTATTACATCATCACTCACAATAAATCCAGATTTCATGATTTATCAGATCAGAAACACAGCACCATGCCAGCAAACCCCCAGCCCCACGCCATGCTCAGCATCCTGTAACCTTCTGCTCCCGCTTACAGCGGCACCTTTGCATTTGCTTGCATCGACCAGGGCTCCTGAGCAAGGGCTCATTCTGCAGAGCACTGCACCCCTACAAAACACAGCCAAACGCTCCTTGGGAGCCAATGATGGGACCTGCAGGACATGTTCAACCAGCAGTGTGCTATCTCACACCAGCATATTTCAGATGAGCCATGAAATTCCCAGCACCAAATCCGACCACAGCGCAAGACAGGACCCCCTGCGCCCCTGCACCCGCGGGTAGCCGGGTGCTGTTGGCAGAGCCCCGGGGAAGAGGGGAACCTGCTGGTCAGCTGCCAGCCCACGTGAAGTGTCCCTGGTTCACCGTGGAGGTGGCCTCCAGATCCTCCTCTTCCGCATGCTGAGGAAGGCTTGCTTAATTACTCTCGCAGCCTCTGCAGCCGTGTGACAGCAGCGTGCACTATTGCTTTATTGCCTCCATTAAGGCTCCAATAACTTAACAACAGATCAATAAACCATTATCACCCTCCAGCCTTGAAAATCCAGTCACCCCCAAATCCACCCAGCTCTGATAAGTTCATGGTTTCTCATCACTACAGAGCAGAGGCAATTTGTTAAAAGAATCTGTGCTGTCAAAATGCCCCACCCCGCAGGAAGGGCAGAAGGGGGCCCCCCTTCCTGCTGCCCTCCAACACCAGCACCACCCCATCCCAAAAGCCAGTAATTGTCCCAGGATGGCAGGGGAACCCCTCCTGAGGGCCACCAGACAAACCAACAGTGCTGTTCGAGCTTTCAAACACCTGTATGGCTCTCGCTGTAGGACAGAGCTTGCAATTTGAAGTGCTAACAATTTACTTTGCTAAAATATTAATTCAGCAGTTTTCCATAAATTATACGCCACTCAATAATAAAAATACCATTTCTGCACTTGGATGCTTTCCATTACTGCTCCTGTTCATCTTCAGAATAAAATAGCTTTTTCGAAACAGTACTATCTAAAAGTATTTTCTGAAAAGTGATATTGAATTGATACATTAGAGAAAGTTGGGCTCCTTTTGTAAGAATCATACATTTCATAATAGTCTTAAAGAAAGTTGTCTCTGAATGCAGTAATTTAGTCCTGGAAAAGTGACAAACAAATAATTCCAACTAAACTAGAGAAAGAAAAGAAGTGACTTTTAATTATATAATCTTTTCTGATGAATTTATTGCTGACAGTTTCATAGGCTGACAAGAGAAAGTGTTTTATATGCAAAAAAACATTATTCATTCTCAGCTGTTAAAGCATAAAAATTGTCAAATGATTTTAATACAGTTTTAAGTTTAATGTTTATTGTCAGAAAAAAGTCCACAGCAATTACCAAGTCACATGGCCCTTAATGCTTTGTGTTTCTGACAGCAAAAACAATAAAACATGTTTTTGCCCAAACCTTTTACTGTACAGATTTATGAGGTTTAAAAGACAGCTGGTTTTCTTATTTTGCCTTTAAGGAACTGAACTTCCAGCCATTTTCCAGCATGAGTGAATCACTCCTCTTACCCGGAGCAGGCAATCATACCCCGCTCTGCCTCTAGCCCTAGGTGCGGAGCTGGGACTCCCGCACAACTAAACACACTCCTGCTCCACAGGCATCTAGATTAGAGCCGTCATTTGTTGAAGGAAAAGCTATCCGAGTCCCTAGCAGCCCCACTTTTTACCCCCAAACCGCGTTCGTCAATAGAATAAGGCAATTTAATTCATAGCAATTTTCCTCTGTCCCAAATCCTTTAGAAATTCAAATATTTCTCAAGGAGATAGAGGGCAACATTAACATCTGTAACTCCTCTCATTAGCCAGTGGTGAGATGCGCTTGCGTTTAATGGGTTTTGAACGTTGATCTCCACAGCTTACTGCCTCTGTGTTTGGGATTCAGAGGAGAGGCAAGCGAACTTGCATGCTCGTATGCGGGGTTTTAGGAGCAGCTCTGTTTTTTCTCATCCAGAGCATTGTCAGAAACAGCGATGTGTCTGCAGCAACAGCCGGGGTGCTGGAGAGAGAAGACTTTGCAGTGAGGTCCCACCGGGCGCATTCACCGTGCCCGGCCAGCCCCAGGGCCTCGCTCTGCCCGGAGGAAAGCTCTGCCCGGAAGGGCGTGTTATGGCCCGCAAAGGTTGTGAAATGGTACAGAACTAACGATTTTTAATAGCAGCATAATGAAACCAAGCTAAGCAATATTAATCTTTTAAAAAAATGTAAAGAATGAGGGCTCTGTTTCCATGGCAAAGCACATCCTGCACATTACCTATCAGCTGGGATGACGGTGGCATGGTAAATAGAAGGGGTAAATACAGGAGAACGGCACTGCTTTTCTGTCTGCAGAAATAACCAGTGCTGCCCGTGCAAAAACGTAACAGTATTTTCCAGAGCAGCCAGCAAGCCTCATCGAAACAGCCCGGTTTCTGTCCACCCTCCTCTGCCCCTCGGCTGGCCAAGCGGTGTCCCCAGCCCCGAGACCCCACGAATACCCTGGTCAGCTCAGGACCCAGCATCTCTGCAACATGGACCGATTTACATCAGCAGCTTGTTTCACATCAGGTTTTTCATATCCTCATACTTTCACTAGCCAAGCAATACGAGAAATCTCACCAAAACCCCCTCCAAACTTGTGGGAGTTTGCAAACCCCTGCTATAAATAGACCCCTAATAGGAGGCTGTAATAGGATATAATTTATTTCCAGATCTGATGGGCTGACCTTCATCATCACTCGAGGCTCTACTTGTCATGAATTATGGGCAATTCACTCACTAGTGGAAATAAATTGTATTACCAGCGCTCAGCACTGTGTCCTCCGCACAAGGCAGAGACGGGCAGCAGCTCCGTGCCAGCACTGCGGGGGACCCGCTTCCCACCGCACGGGTGCAAGACCCCCCGTCGGGGACCCATGCCGCTCAGGCTGGGCTGAAACAGCCACGTTGAGAAGTCATTTCTGGAAGTGCTGTGCGAGGGTCCCAAGCTGCCGGTGCCCATCTCACTGGCTGAGGACCACCCGAGGCATCGCATCCCCCCAGCATCGCATCCCAGCCAAGCCACTTGCACTCACCTCATCCAGCTCTGGCACAGATCCACCATTCCAGTTCCAGAGAGAGCTACAGGACATGATGGGGATTAGGTGGATCAATTTGGGTGCTTCTCCTGCCCTCATCCTTGCCTCGATCAAAGGAGCCCGGCTGCCACCAGAGCCACATCAGCCCCCCAGCCACTGCAGCCTTGCTCCACTCCACATCCAGGGACCTCCAGACAGGTAATGGGACCTGGAATTGTGAGAAGACAGGTCATAGTGTTAATCAAGTGCCATTAAGACCAATATAAACAAAATCACTTAATGCCAGAGCTATATAAGCATTAAAAGCAAAAGCAGCACAGAAAGGGCAAACACGGGCCACTGCCGTGTGTGGGTGAGAAATGGAGATAGCAGTGCCCCAAACAGCATGGCTCTGCGGAGCCACGGCCATCCAGGGGAACTAAGGCCAAAGAGCCAGAGCAGAGCAGTCCCAAGTTGGAGATGCACGTGAACAAGCAGTGTAACAACATTTAAGAGCTAGTACGAGGGTTTCTGATAAAATAAACCCTCCTCTTCCTTCTGCTCTTTAACAGGCAAGTGCAGAACAAAAACAGGTCTGTGCAGAAAGCAGCCTGTGCCACGCTGCAGCAGGGTGGGGAGAGCCACCAGGAGCCCCCCAGCTCCCACGACGGTGCCCCACAGCAAGGGGCTGCCCCAGAGCCGAGCGCTGCCCTCACGCCGCACAGCGCCCGGCCCCTCTGCAGGCTGTCAGACAGGCTGGGAGTTATTGCCAAGTTCTGTATTTATAATGTGCTTGCCCATGCATATATAATAAAGGATTTCTGGAGCTATGTGGTGATGAGCTCCTGTGTAGCTCAGATTAGAGGTGAGCTCGTGGTTAGTATTACACAAGGAACACATCAAGCTGGAATTCATTATTTCACAGTAGAAAATGTGTACCTGGAATTCTCCTTAAAAAATGGAAAAGCAGCTTAGGCTTGCTAAAAACAGCAATCCCCCCATTCCCCACGAATACTCCTAATCCCCCTTTCTCCCAGCACAGCCTCACCCCCACTTACAGGAGCTCCAATGGTCAGCCTGCACCACAAAAATTCATTAAAGGCAACAGCCTGTATCAGAGTTTATCAACAATTCATCAAGGCCCAGTCCAGCAAGTGGCCAAGCACAAGATAAATTATAATCTGCAGCATCAAAGAATAAGCCATCCGTTAGCAGAAGAGCCCCGAGGCCCCGCCAGGGACGCGGAGTGGGGCAGAGAGCACGCCCTCTGCTGCAGGCTCCCTGCTCTGAGAACATGTTGAACTTTGAAAGCTTCAACTCCCCTGGCTTGGCTTCCCAGTGCCAATGTGTTATTGAGCTGGCAGCTTTACATCGAGCTGAGAGGAATTCACTGTTCTGTCTCCTCTCGGATGCACACAGGTGAGCTCCCGCAAGCATCCCTTCCCGCACCAGCTGATGGATTCAGCTGCTCCCCCAGGATTGAGCCCCTTCTCCAGCTCTGAAGTTACGGGAACGGAGACCCCAGGTAACAGTTCAGCATTCTCCAGCCACCCCAGCTTGTTCATGAATAAGCCGAGTGACAGAAGCATCTTCTGCTTCTCCTGGTGTGGACACAGAAAATCCCCGCAGTTCAGAGCTCCATCCCCACGGCAGGGGAACCTCGGTGCCTCTCTGCTCCAGCAGCTAGTGCTCCATGACTGATGTGCTCCAGCTATTAAAGCCTCGGCAGTAAATCAAGAATTGGCCTACACTGAGTCTAAAAGGGAAAGGATTTATTAAAAGCCAAGCAGCAGAAGAAAACAAGTTTTGCTCTACAGTTTGGTCTCCACACGCTGCAGGGAGAGGCGGGAAGCAGCAACAGGAGTTCAGAGACTGAACGCTGTCGCCACAAGCACAGGGAGGAGAGCAGAGCTGCGCCTTTTTCCTCCCCAAACACAGCCGGTGGCTGTGGCTCCAAACAGACATCAAAAAGCGCTAACTAACTCACCTTTTACAGTAACTTCTTTCTACAATCCAGGTCAAGCTTACGTAACAGCCAAAATCTGGATCAGATCAAACTTTGTTGTTTCTTCAGAAGCTTAAGTAGGATTTTGTCACACAGAGCAGCAACAACCCCCCCGCACTAAACAGCCCACGCTTCGAAGCTCCCCAGCAGCAAGGTGAGCGCGCAGGCCCGGAAACATGGCCGCTGTCCCCACGACCTCCCCGGGCAGGGCAGCCCCCCCACGGCCTGGCCCCAGGTACAAACGGGGGGGATCCCTGGGCCCCGGGTTTACAGGGAGCCGACCCCCTCCGCCCCCACCTCGAGGTGGGGCCTCCCGGATAAGAGGCCCAGCACCGGCTCACCTGGGGCTGCTGCGAGCGCTGCTGCCCTCGGGGGCCTGGGCCCTGCGCCTGCAGCCCTGCCCGCTCCCGCTCAGCATTCTCAGCGCTGGAAGGAGGTAGGCCGCAGATGAGCTTTTTAAACACTTCGTGCTGCTGTTGTAGGCCTGCTCTCCTAACTGCAGAGCTTTCTGGGCGTGGAGGTGCAATTACAAAGCAAGTATAGGGTGCTTTCCGGTGAACAGCAAACAGTACTAAATGTGTGCTGCCTGTTCTGTCTAGCAGCTCTCTCGGGTGGGTTCCACCTCGCCCTGCGCTGGGTGCTCTGGAAGAGGCCCGGCCTCCTCCCCGCCGTGGCCGTGAGGCGTTGGCAGGGCCAGGCCACCCGAACAGTGGGGTGCCGGGTGTAGCCCCCGAGGAGGTTTGTTCTGCGGGGGCTGAGCTCCCCTCTGCCCCCGCAGCGGGGCTGTGCCCTCGGGAGTGGGGAGCCCTTTGTGGGGCTGGGCCTGGCTGCCCCTCCCAGAGGACACAGGCTCTCTGAGCCCCTTTCCCAGCTGGCTGAAATAACCCTTTCTGTACAATTCCTCTGCCAGTGGGCAGCTGGCCTTACGACACACAGGGGATTTTCTAGAAACAAGGCTGTTCACGTGGGAAGGCCGTGGCAGTGCCAGCAGCTGAGCGGGAGGCTGTGGGCAGCCCCTCGGTGCCACCTTGCAGTCAAGGGGGGCACAAGGGAGGCCGCGGGCAGGGGCACGGTGTGCGGCGTGTGCCGTTTCCCTTGCGCCTGGCCTGGGCACGCTGTGCGGCTGGTGCCCGCGTTCCTGCTCCCAGCAGACGAGTTCCCCAGGTCTTTGTTACGCAGATCTCCCTTTGCTTGAAATAACTTGGTTTTGCATAGAGTAAAAATAACAGTGTATTGTTAATAATGAATGATTATTGTTGATAAGACAAAAATGTGTCACTCTTCTTAATTATTTTTGCAGAAAGCTTCTTATGCAATAACTGTTTTTCAAACAGTGAGATACTACAAGGGTATTTTTCCTGTTTTCCTAGCTGCAGATGCATCGTGAATCCTAATTAAAACCTTTAAGTCTTATTCCATTTACAGGGAGGAGTGTATCATTTTTCTTTTAGCTTTTTTTAATACAGGGTCTCAATGCCCATTACAAAAATTCCAATGCATCTTTGAAGTTAGCAGCTAATTATATTTCTCCAAGTTATATATCTGGAGTTCTAGATGTGGGAAAGGCAATTACTTTTTTTTCTCATTTAGCATACCAATCTCTGAAGCTTTATGGGAGCTCCAGTGCGTCACGCTATAGATCAGAGCCCAGGCTGGAAAGAGAAGGAATTTGGGGGGAAGGCAGGATGCTTACTCAGCTCTTCCAGGCTCCTTCCCTTGTTAGTATGCTGTCCCCCCCAGGATGCTCTCTAATTGTTTGCTGAATGACCGCAGTGCTTTTTGCCTCTAACTTTGCTCGGTAGGTCATTCAGCACATTCATTATGGGGCACCTGCTCACGTTGCTGTAGCGAAGGGTCTGTCAGCATTTTACAGAGTTTATAACTTGGCTGTAAATGTTTGCGTGGAGCTGAAAATTGTTGCATGATTTCTCCCAGGCAGAAACTGGCTGGTTCAGCCCATTTGTTACTGTGTCACTTTGCCCAGGTGCTGTCAGCAGCACTGCAGAGAGCAAAGCTCCTCTGTGGCGTGGGGACCACGGTCCCAGTGTCAGCATCCCTGCGAGCCCCTGCTCCCTGGGGCCAGGCTGCAGCCATGCCGGGCTGGGGCTCGCTCTGTGCTCTGCAGGGAGAAAGTCACCTTGGTTGTCTGCAGCTTTTGGGCTACTGCCGTGGTGCTGGTGGGCAGGAGGGCTCTGTCCTGGCTTGGCGGAGGCAGGGAGGACAACCTGTGGGAAACCATGCTACTGTGAAACCCCCACCCTAGTGCTGGGGCACAGGTCTGTGAAAGGCGCTGGGGTGAGCGGCAGTGGTGGCTGGGGTGCCTGGCCCCGGGAGATGCGGTGAGCTGCTGGCCATGCAAGCCTTCAATAGCTCAGTTGCTACAAGCTTCAGCTCCTCAGCTACACTTCAAAATTATTTTTAATTATTATGCTTGGAGCATCTTGCCTCTTCCCCTTTCACAAAAGTGAACTTTAACGTGCTTCCAGAAAGGGGTCTGAAATTTGCGTGTCAGCACAGGGGTGTGTTTGGCCAGGCTGTGGTACCCGGGTGGTCATGGACCGGCTGTGGTACCTGGTCATGTGGTACCCGGGTAGGTTTTCTTCTCATCCAGACTGCACTTCTGACAATGAAAGGAAAAAAAACAGAAAATAATTCTCTAGCACATGCTGGAACAAGAGGAGAGACTGAAGCCAGTTCCCAGCTGCTTTCCAGCTCAGCCCCGAATTTCTGCCCCTAGGACGAGTAACTGAGGAGATGGGTGCCTTGGCAGTAACCCGCCCTGGCAGACAGCACGCTTACCCTCTCTGGCAGCTGATTTTCTCTCTCTGCTTCTGCACGGGTTTCGTTGTTGGGGCTGTCCCAGACCACTAACTGTTTTTCCAGACTTGTCTGCTGATACTGAGTGCAGGGCACTGACACCAGGGATGAGTTCCCAGAAGTGTTTTCTGGAAGCAAAGGGATAGAAAACAACTCAAATGGAAGGAGCCCAAAATTGGTCTGGGCAGCTCTGTTGGCATCAGGATCTCTTTTCAGTTTGATTTCCTGCAAACTGAAGAAATGCTGGTGGCTTCAGGGACAGGACCAGGACACCGGGTTTTCCCTGTCTGGGGCACAGGCGCCTCAGCTCCCTGACGCACCGCGATTGCTGCATGGCCACTGTGGCGGGACCCGTGGTGCTGGAACCCCCCTGCACTGCTGTGGGTGCAGGGCCAGGTCTCTGCTGGGACCTCCCTGCCCTCAGCTGTTTTGCTGTTGGGCTGAAAGCACTCCCAGAGCCCTGCTCTCCTGCTTTGTGTGCTTAGCCTAGGGCGCCGGCTGTGCAGCCACAGGTAAATGTCACTGACACCCTGCGTCAGGCAGAGCTGTGTCCTGTGATGACTGAGCCCTGCTCTAGAAAATGAGAACGGGGCTCCCTGAGCCCCAGGGTGTGTGCCCACTCCCCCAGCCCCGTGGGCGATGGAGCAGCTGTGACCACTGGGTTGGAGCTGTTGGTGCGTGCAGGGCTACGGCATGGAGATGCTTCGCTGCTGGGAAACCTGTGAGAAATTAAATTCTCCACTTGGCTGGTCTGGGTGACTTGGCTTTGCTCTGCCGACTTGTTCTTTCATTATTTTTTTGGCCGATAACTGACTGCAAGCTTGTCTTGTCTGTTTAATACCAGCACAGCAGCTCCAGGAGAGGCACAGGCTTGTCGGTCTCGGCGAGAGCACACTCTATTACTCTCCCTACTTCATTTACTTTGTGGACAGGAGGGGAAAAGCCTCAAGGCGCTGCTCAGCCTGGCAGCTGGGCTGTGGGTTTTCTCTGCAGGCTGGGCGCAGCCCTGCACAGGGAGGATGATGGAGTGTGCGGGGAGACCTGTGCATGTCTGGTGCCCAGGGGCGGCTGGAGCTTGGATGGGGCCAGACAAGCTGAGGACAGTAGTTATGAAGATGAATCTTCCCCTCACACCTTTTGAAGCATGCCAAGGAGATCTCCAGGCAGCCTCGCAGCCAGGTTTGTGATGGACTTGGCTGTTCTTACTCTCTGGAGCACCTACCATGGCAGCACCTATGGCTGTGGGTCACCTGCGGGAGGTGGGCACCCTGGCTGGCCCGTGCCCTGTTCCCCCTGGCATGGTGGGTGTTGGGCCAGGGATGGTCCCTTGGCCCCCAAAGGGGCTGCATGAGGGTGCCCGAGTGATGACTCAGTTTGCCAGCTGCATCTTCAGCGTCGCTCTGTGCCAGAGGCATTGCTCTGCCCTCGGAGCACCCTTGAATGAGTCGGCTGGGCTGAGCTGGGCTCTCCTGTGTTTGAAGCAGTTGTGTGATGTCAGGGCCCCAGCTAGGACTGAAACTTTGCCATGCTCAGCTTTCTCCCTGTGCAGCACAACTCCATGGCATGGGCCTGCCTCACCCTTGCAGCACCCAGCATGTGCTGCAGCACCCTCCTGTCTGGTGCTGATGGGGACATGTGAGCAGGAGGCACCTCGTTTAACGACCCCGAGTCAGCTGGTGGCATGGGGGTAGCACTGCACTGGCAGCAGCATTCATGTCCTGAGGCTCTGCGTGGCTGCTGGTCCCCATCCCACATGGGGCAACCACTGCTTTGGCACTCAGGAGCCAGAAGACCCTGGTGAGCTTGGGGCTGTGTTTTCTCCTGGACAGAAGAGATGTCATTTTTTTTAAGTACCATATCTGTGTACACATACCTTTCTATGCAGACTGAAGCATCTTGGAGAGCATGAGGGTCCAGAGGCTGATCTGCTGTGGGGTTGGAGCCACAGATGCAGGCAGACCTGGCAGCTCTTGTCCCGGGTGTTTTTGTAGCAGGGAGTGAAGGTGGGGTTGCTTTGGTCCCAGGGGTCTTTCCCTGGAAGACAGGCTGCCTGCGCTCTGCTGCAGGGCTGCTGCAGTTGGGTCCTCAGAGCAAGGCTGAGCAAACATAGTAAGTTTTTGTTTAAGGGCAAGCAGGAAATTTTAAAGACTGAGTTTTCTCCATCCTGTGATAATTTAACCTCCTCCTTGCTCAGGAGTACAGGTGAACGCTGCAGATCAATGATCTTACTGATGCCTCGCCTCTCCTCCTGTGGAAGCAGAAGGGAACAGAGTGCGGCAGCCCCTGCCTTTGGGGCAGTGAGCGGAGCAACTGCGGGTAACGATGATGGATGGCATGCTTAGTGCTGAAACCTGGACCTACAGCTGGAATTTTAGACCCTGTTTGTGGAATGACAGAGCCCCTGCTGTGCTATTTGGTGGCACTTCGAGTGCAACTGGGAGTGCTGGGGTGCTCCAGGTGACCCCCCTGACAGACAGACACCCCTGACTCACGCCTGCGATCAAGGGGCTCCTGTCCATGTGTCCAGCACAGTTTGGAGCTGCGGGGACAGCTTATGTTGTTCCTGCTGGCAATGGGAGGGTTGCTAATTTTATTTTGCACTAGCACTAATCACCAAGAGCAATATTAGCTAAACTGCACCCAGCAAAACACTGCTTTGGAACAGCATGACAGAGTCTGGAAAACACTGATTTAAGCGGGAGGGAGCTGGCATGGCTGTGTGCTACTCTGGTGAGAGTGGGAGCATGGGCCAGCAGCCCTGGGCTCTCCCCCCCACAGCCACGCTCCTGGGACACCCGTACCCCTGTGCGCAGTGAGCCCCGTGTCCTGCTCCCTGTCGTAATCCAGGTCCTCTGGGCACCTGAAGCTGTTCGTGGATGTGGTTGTGCCTCAACACGAGGTACTGGGCAAAGCCTGCTCCTGTGGGCTCCTGGCAGCTGCCCTGACTCACCAGCGCCGGCTGGAGACGGCTCCAGACCCGATCATCCCTTGGGAGCCGGGGTCCCCTGTGGGGACCGGGTCCTTTGGCTGGCAGTCACCTGGCCCGGGGCTCTGTGGGCGACTCGGCCACCTTGCCGGGGCACGAGCATCCGCACCGGCGCTGGGAGCTGGCGGCCTCCAACGCCTCTCGCCGAGGCTGTGGGGTGTCTGCGCTCCTGACCCAGCTGGGCAGGGTGCAGGAGTTTGTCCTGGATGCGCTTTTGGGTGTCAAACCGTTTCTGAAGAAACTGGACCCTCTATAACCTGCCCTGACTCAAACGTGTATTGTCACGCAGCAGTTCTCCCCGGCATCCCATTGCTAAGGAAAAAGCTAACAAAATAAGCCCCTGACTCTTTAATTGTTGAGCATTTAAAACAACCTGGTGGATTTATAAATGTCTCAGAAATCACTAGATAGATGTAACACCTGCAGCTCTCAGCAAACAATGCTGGTCCTTATCCGTAGTTTCTGCTTTTCTAAACTCCTTCTTTAAATGTATTTTTATACAGCAGTGTTGACCTTTTCTGCCAGCCCCTGTGGAGTGAGGTTGTATCTTGTGTAAAAGTCATATCAAATGGGCCACAAAAAATCACTCTGCCTGATTAAAACGAATAGTCTAGACAACGTGTGCATTTTCCTTCTGTGTCGTTAGCTTTGTGTGAGTGCTTGCAGCAATCAGGGCTTTTATGGGAGAAATACAGCTACAGGTACCGCTAGCTGCCTTAGCAGATACTAATTACAACCCTTGGAAGGATTGATTTGCAAAGAAAATTTCTATTGCCTCAAGGACAAACGTTTGTGCAAATCATATTATTGTGTATGGAGAAATTGGTAACACTTTACAAAATGGTTCATTTTATAAATACTTTACTATTTATTAAATTAAATGGTATTATAACAATCCTTTTGCTAAGTTAAAATATAGTAATGTTCTGGTTTTCCATTATTCTGTGCTATGAAGCAGGCTGTAAGATCTGGGTTGCTATCACCTGTAAAGACTGTTGTTGGTGTGTTCTGCACACGCTGTGCCTCAGCCACCCGTGGCACCCATGCCATGCTGAAGGACATTGGAAAGGCCGCTCACTTTGGCACCTCCTCTCCCCTTTCTTGCTTCAGACCTGAAATTCTATAATAGAATAATTTTGAGGCTGCCTGTTTTCTGGAGCATGGATTTGACAGTGGCAAGTAACGCTTTGTCTGTGATTATATGTTTGGCTTCTTAGGTGAAGGTGGCACATGCCCAGGCCCCGCAGGAAGCAGGGATGGATGCTTTTGAAATGCAGGTGTGCTCGCAGGAAGCCTGTATGCATTTGAGCCACAGCAAGGCAATGTGCGTGCTGACCCAGGCAGCAGAAGCGATCCCTGCATCCTTTGGCTTGTCCAGCACGCCTCAGATAACAAACGGTGGATGCCCAGCCCTCGCTGGAGGTACCGGCAGATCCTCAACCCACCTGACAGGAGATCCAAATGCTGCATAGAGGAGCATGAGACGGGTTCTGGTTCAGTACTTCTGTCATCCCTGGATTTGACCCTCCTGGGAGAGGAGCTGGAAGAGACTGTGCTGTGCACCGCAGCCTGGGGAGATAAACAGGAGCAGTGGTCGCATCTGTCAGTAACCAAATCCGTGTGTGCTCGTCCTGCACGTTAATGGTGCCGCGCCAGCATGCCCCGGCTGACCAGCTCTGTTCCTGCTTTGAGCAGAAGTTGACCTTGCCTTCTGAAATTCTTCTGCACTCTGGAAAACAAGCAGACAAGACATCTTTACTGAGCTAGAAATTTCTCTTGAATGTACCCTCTCTAATTTATGTTCCCTCTCACTTCATTGCCTGCAGCAAAACCCATTAATGGTGGCAGTTTGTGACACAAGTGAAGGCTTCTCTAATGGGCAGCTCTCCCGCAATTCCACCGTGCTCTGGCTTCGGAGGAATTTGCTGGGGCTGTGGTGCTCAGCTTCCCCCCCTCCATTTCCCAGGCTCCAGAGACTAATCCTTCCTTCGGCTGCTTTTGCTGCTGCTATGGCAATATTTTCTCCCCCATAGTGGTAATCACGCAATGGTCTCTGAGAACAGCGGGAGAAGCGGTGCCTGTTAGATGCATAAAAGGTAAGATGAACTACATATCATAAAACTTTTAAAAGTTCTTTTTTTGTGTTTGTGTGGGGGTTATTTTATATGGCTTTTGATATGAAGCTAAAATTGCACATCAAAAAGGATAATGCATCTTTAAGCTGTTACAATGACTTCTAAATTTTTCATTTAATGTCAGTGAGGAAAAAAACCCCTCAGTTGGCTGAGTTACGCTGGTGAGATGGCTGTTTCATTCCATAAAGTGTCTACAGTGGATTTGAACAGTAGGAAATCCAGGGGTGATAAATAGCTATTTCTAAGTAAATTTCATGCAATTGCCCTTTGGTTAAAGTCTTTCCTCTCAGCACTTTCCTGTGCACATAGCCCAACTAATAATATTCAGGAGCAAGTGCTTTCCAGTGTGACAACTGATTGCACTTTGAAGCAGTAAATGGCTGATTTCATAATTGGTATAATTTTTCACAAGTACCTGAATGTCATATACAGAAAGAATAAGCAACCTGGACTTAATACGGAGCTTTTTCAATTCTCCTAAAAATCAATAATGTATTAAACCCCTCTAACTGATTAAAATAATGTGAACCCTGAGTAGGTTTTGTGAGGAAGGCAGGTTTCTTCAAGGGTGGCAGATTTATGGCAAAAGGGTTAATACATGGGGAGAATGGGGATACGTTACAGATGGAGTCCGTTTTCCTAATTAAACTTTTATCAAGATTTCCCTGGTTTGAAGTGTTTCACTTAGTGCGATGGAAAAGAGTGTTTCCTTTAGTGTTCAGGGCAGCGCCAGCAGTGCTCGTGCGCGATGCCGAGAGCACTGTCCTTGCAGAGATCGTGATTAGAAGAAGAAATGCGGTATCCGTTCCGAAAACCACATGCTGGCTCCAGAGGACCCCTCTGCCCCTTGACAGGAGATGGCGCAGGGCAGAGGCGAGCTTCCTGGGTGCCAGTGCAGTCTCCGTACGGACGAGAGCCCAGGTATGTGGGACCGGCTGGGCCCTGGGAGGAGGCTGCCCAGGAGTTATCCTGGTGTGTGGGGCAACTTTTTGCCCAGGAGCCTCTTTGTTTCGGAAAACTCACTGACTGCCACAGTGACGGCAATGTTATTAACAGGGTTACAAAGAAAAGAGCCTCTCTGCTGGCAGATAAGGGGAAGGTTATTTTTTTCCCCAGGATTTTAAGTTCTCTTGAAATCCTTTAAGACTATTGTGGAAAAATGTTTGAAGATCTATTGAGAAAATCTTTGTAAGGAGAAAGGCAAAGATGCAGCCTGACAGCAGAGATGTGGAGCCGTCGGGCACGGGTGGGTGCACTGGAGGTACAGCCGCACCCACTGACCCTCGCTGGCAGTGCCGTGCGTGGCCAGTACCCTGGGGTAAGAGCAGTGGGATGCACGTAAATGCCTGGGAAGGAAAGATTAAGAAAAAAAAATCCCTTGCATTAAAGCCTGTGCAAGCTGCTAAAGCCCACGGTACCGTGTTAGTCCCCAGTGGCACCGGCGTCTGCCTGCGCCTGACAGGGTGGCACCGTGTCCCCTCTTGCCCAGCTGGGTGGGAACCCACATCGCTGCCAGACCTGACACAGCATCCCCAGTTCTCCCCGGAAGGGCGCTCTCCTCCCCAGGGTGGTCACGCACGGTGAATTGAGGAATCTATTCAAACTTCACTTCCCAAGATCACGATCAGACATCTTAAGCTCTGTATTATTCACATTTGTCTATTGTTCCAAACTCATTTCCTATTTTCCAGCTGAGGGACTCTGCCAGAAGCACTCTTTGCCAGAGATTAAAACAATTTAGGAAGCAGACACCCAATTCCTTTCTTTGGATAGTAGGCAAATTGGATATCTGTGAGAAGCAAGCAAATTTTATTATCAACAGATAGTTTGCTACTTAACTGTCCTGAAGAACCCCAAGTATTTACAGGCTTCTACTTGTTGTCCTGAGCCAGAGGGAAAACACTGTGTGTGCCCCGCAGAGGTCCCCTGGCCGCTGCTGCCTTCGGTCCTGTACGCACTGCCAGGTTCCCCTGCGGGGCGGCCGGCAGCCCGGGAGAGCAGGCGTTTGATGGGAGCAAGGATGCTGGAAGGTGAATCCAGCTCCCTGCGAGCTCTGGCACCACGTGTGCTGCACGAGTGCCGATGGGGTGGGTGTTTGTGCAGGGGCTCAGCTCCGCTGGCCCATGCCCTCCAGAAAAGCCGCCTGCTGTGAGGCTGTGGCGGGCGTTGCGCTGCTGCTCCCGTGCAGTCCATGCTCAGCGTATCTCCTCGGGTGTCTGTAATGAGGCCAGGGGACATGTGAAACAGCATTGGCCATTAGCTGTGGCTCTCATTGACTGGTATCAAAATAGCTGTTTTAAATGTAATTAGCACTAATTTGTGCAAATGCACCATTAGATGTGTAAATTCATTGGCTGATGGATGCATACCGCAGATTACAGTGAATGGGATGACGGGGGATAATAAAATCGCACCCATTTCTCAGCTTGCGAAGCAGGGGCCCAAGGGCTGGGTTTCCAAGTCCAGACACTCCGGGGGTCTCCCAGGGACCTTCCCCCGGCCCCTCCGGCAGGGCGCGGGCCGCCCAGGGCCTGAAGCTTTCCTCCCAAGCAGGGGTGCACGGCTTGCATGTCCCGGAGCCCTGGGGTGGTGTGGGAAATTCTGCAGGAGTCCAGGAAGACAAACGGGATGGTTTTTAAAATTATACAAGGATCAAAAAAAAAAAAAATCATGGAATCATTCATCAGGATTACTGTAGTTCTTGACCACATAGTCAATGATTTATTTAATCTTAATATATTCCATAAAGAGTCCCCATATTTCTATAAATATGTCATATCTACCTAATACATAGTAATGAACCTGCTCCACGGGTAAATAAATAAGATCTAAGCTCAGCAAGCCAGTGTTTATCAAAGGGAGATATACAGGTATTGAGTCCTTTAAAGTACCATTCTTCACGGCAATCACGGCCGAGTTAGGCGATTTATAACATGTCAAGGCAATTAGAAGTCCCCATGGGCTCGCTGGGAGCCCGAGCCTGGGCGGGCGGCTGCCGCAGGGGATACGTCCACGTGCATGCGTATGCGTGTGGGTGTGAGCACGTTGGTGCATGGCTGTTGCACGATGCAGCGCGTCAAACCCTGCAGGGCAGCACCACTGCTCCTCTGCAGACCCTGCAGGGCGAGGGGGGTTTTTCTAAAAGATTGGTCTGGGTTTTGTAGCGTTCCATACTGGGGACTTTCAGGTTTCATATAGAGAGGAATTTTTCAATTTTTGTTTTGAGAGTTGTTTATTAAGATGAACTTAAATAGCTTTAATCTGAAAATTTTACTTGGACTGTTTTAATTTGTTATTGTATTATTTCATGGAATTATACATAGCAGTGCATAGCATGATGTAATATACTAGTCTAAATATTTTTTATACAAATACATTAAAAACACATAACAATGCAGTTGCAAAGGGAAATAAATGTTATTCGTTATACGTTTCACCTTTTTAGTCTTATTTTCTAGAGCACAGTATTTCCTGTCTGTGTAATTAGTTTGACAAAGTCAATAATAGAATATTCCGATTATGTCAGTGACATGTAACATTATGCACCACTTCTGCCATTATGCATATTATGACGTGACTTGACATGATATGACAGGCCACATTATGCGCTACTACTGATGTCATAAAATAATGTAAAAATAATGAAACAAATTTTGAAATGAAAAATTTTAAAATTAATTCCTGATTTTTCACATAAGATAAATTCCCAAGCAAATATTTTCTGTTTCCATTTAGCAAAAGTTTGTTTCTTTTTCACCCAGAAGGCAAACAGCTTCTGAAGAGTTAATGTCCCACGAGGACAGAGCCCTGGGTTTTGCTCAGCTCCAGAACCCACAGCTCACTCCTCAGCGTTGAGCCTGCTCGGTGCCGTGAGCCCAGCATGTGGTGACCCATCCGTGCTTCTGCACGTGCACTGCATTTGCGTGTGATGCTCTGGGCTCCCGTGCGCGGGAGGGCTGGGTGCCGTGTGCTGACGTTTGTGTGTTGGGGGACAGCAGCTCCGTCCGGGTCACTTTGAGCAGGAAAGTGCCAGTCCTGCTAGTCCCAACACAACAGATGTGAAAAACATTCAGTGTGTTAAAAGCATAGTGAAAGAAAATGCAACTTTTGGTTTTGCTTTTTAAATTAAAGTATCTCCTCCTTTCAGTTGCAGGGGCTGGGGCGTCAGAGGAGAAGCGGGTGCCTGGTCCTGTCTCTTCGTTGTGTGGTACCCTGCTCTTTGGGGACCGCTGCCCGGCGCATCCCAGCTCTGCTGCTGCCCACTCCGACATTCACAGAGGAGGTGAGTTACTCTGCTTTTTCCCAAGTGTTTTGTTCTTCATCCTCTGCTTTGCTGCCTGCTTGTTGCTTTGCTTGCTCACAGTAGTCAAATTTTGCACTGGCTTTTAAAACTTCTCGGGAGGAGCATGTGGAGAGCACAGAAAACCCCGGAGAACAGGGCTGTGTCCTGGCAGACGAGGCGACGTGGGTGATGAAGATGCTGGCTGATACCAGACTGGCGTGTGTCTTACTTGTGAGCTTCTCATGTGAAGTGTGCAGCATGCTGATCCTGATTTGTATTCATTTTTACAGGGATACAATGATAATTCTCAGTTTCTAGACACACAAAACAGTTTGGAAAACATTTATAACAGGTTGCTGGTGAGGTGGGTGCTTACAAGCCTGAGTCTGTCCTGTGCTCATGTCCGTTGTAGTTGTGAAGGCGTAGATTCCCTGTGCAAATCACTATGAAAAAGTGGCACTTGCTGGCAGGCAGGTAGGAGCTTCAGTGGCCTGGAGACTAAAGCAGGAATCCAACACAGGCACCAGGGACTGTAGACTGTGCTCGATGTTCTCCCGCCTGTGAACCAGTCAGATAACACAACGGCTGGGATTTGGATTCATTTTTAATGAAATACTTTTTGCAACAATCCTACAGCAGCCCCAAATGGTGGCAGATAAGAGGACTGCCAGGTGGAAGATCTCCTCCTGCCTCGGCTGCTTCATGAACTCCTCTGCAAGGGAAGCCCCAGTGATGGCCCAGAGGTGCCGCATGATGGGGGCAGTGGGGAGGGATGCTGATGGGGGGGGAGGCGAGGGCTGGCGACCAGCGGTGGCTGCAGAGGAGCAGTGTCAGTGCTGCGAATGGTGTGAGGATGAGGGTGACAAAGGGAGGAAGGGTGAGCGTGGGCCCGGTGTGGACCCTCTGAGCCCCACAACTGCTGGCAGACAGGACTAGGAGATGGCCCCAGGAGTCCCCACATCTCTTGGCCTCTGCCTGCTGCGGTCCTGCACCCAGGCTGGCACCTGTGGGGCTGAGAGGGTGCTTTTGGCACACTGCCTTAAAAAAGAGGAAACCCCTGGCCCGGGTGGCTCTGCTGGACCCTGCCCCGCTGACTTGTATGGCACTCGGGCCAGGGGAGCTGGCCTGCGTGGCTCTTCAGTGCTGCTGCTTAGTGCAGGGGAGGGTTGGCCCTGTAGCACACCAGGCTCGTGGCGTCCAGGCTCATGGCGTGGCCCTGCTCCTGGCCCGTGCTGGCTCACCCGGGCACTGGACGTGTTTGGCAGAGGCCAGCCTGACGGCACGCTCCTGGCACGGCATGGGCTGCGGCAGTGCCAGCTGCACTGTGCACTCCATGTTGTGCATCTTCATGGCAGCTGGATGCTGGGGACCAGCGCCCTGGCCTCTCTCCCAGCCCTGTGGCTGTTGGAGGGATCGTCACCACATCTCCCGTGGCCTGGAGCAGAGCAGCCACACAGATACACATCTCTGGAGCTCCTTTCCGAGGGCCTCCAGCCTGCTGGTCCCTCTTGACAGCATGCCACTGCTCTGGGGGTGAATCCGCATCTCTGGTGAGAGCTGCCTCTGCTCATGTCGCACCTCCCTGCAGCGCTGCACCGGTGCCAACCCTGCTCCTCCCGCAGAGCCTGCACCAGCCCAGTGCCATGTGGGATGGGTCACCTGCACCCCCATGGCCGTGGTTCCCCCACTGGAGGTGGGGCCGGCTCCACTTCAGAGCTGTCAGGGGGAAGGAGAGGCCCCAGATCTCCAGTGCTCATGCAAGGGCTTGGGAGCCGCATCCCCTGCAAGGGGACATTGCTGCTGGTGGCTGCCAGCCCCGTGGGCTGTTCCCTGCCCGCTGCAGTGGCAGCGGTGGGACAGCCCTGCAGAGCCTGTCCTTCCAGCAGCGGGCCTTGCTGGGGGCTCTGTCCTCGGCGCAGGGGCAGGCAGCGCTGCTGACAACGCCTCCCAGGCACCAGCGACCCTGGTGATAGAGAAAGGTCATTCAGGGACCTCAGCAGTGTCATCTTCCAATGGAAATGTCATTTTTTATTATTTAGTGCTGACAGAGTGCCAAGAGTAAAGGCAGCTGATGGCTGGGAGAGCTTCAGCTCGGGCAGCCTCTGGCCTCTGCTCCCAGCCCTTCCCGCAGACGGCGGGCACGGAGCCCCTCTGAGCTGCCATCCCCCTCCCCAGCGGCTCCAGGACCGCTGCCCGCTGCTCTCCAGGCAGGCGCAGTGGCTGCGGGCGAGGGGCTGCGTGCTCCCTGCCCGTGGTGGCTGCTCTGAAGGGGCCAGGACCGAGCGGCTGGTGGGTGCCCAAGCGCCGGGAGCCGTGAGAGAGTGGCCCCTCACCAGCCCTTCCCCTTCTCCAGGGCTCCAGGTGACCTGCGGGGGTGAGGGGACCCCGATGGGGACCCTGCCAGCCTTGGGCCAAGGCGCTGGGCCTCAGCTGTCGCCACGACGCTGCCTTTGCTGCCCGGACCCGCGCAGGCACCGGGCCCTGCTCAGGGTGTGGAGATGCGGTCTCAGAGTGGAAGTTATCTTGCGTTGCAGACTCGTTGGAGTGCTG
Organism: Chlamydotis macqueenii; assembly: GCF_036417535.1. Classification (NCBI taxonomy): domain Eukaryota; kingdom Metazoa; phylum Chordata; class Aves; order Otidiformes; family Otididae; genus Chlamydotis; species Chlamydotis macqueenii. The sequence goes on along the minus strand of NC_141575.1, from coordinate 801,547 downwards.
CTTCCATCTCCGTGAAAGCAAATGAAAGGGGTTTGATCCAAATTGCATTTCCTCTCATAGTCTGGAGTATGACAGCACATTAAAGCCTGTAATATTCCACTGCTGCTCTTTTGCATGATTTTTTAATTAAAAAACTATGGAGTAAACAAACATTCTGCTCTGGAGTAGCCCTGCAGAGACCCATCGGTAGGCACATTTACATCCCTGCACTTTTTCTAGAAAGTTTATATCCTAACCCTCAAAAATAATAATAATATCACCCACCTAAACAGTTAGTATTGGGTAAAAGTTTGAAGTGAAAGGCAGCTGGCAACCTTCTCTAGCCCGTGAAATGATATTAACATTTTATTATTCTAAGGTGAGCTTTTTGAAACAGAATTTTAAATGTTACCCTGCTGTTCCAGAACACAAAAACCTTTAATTTTATGCAAATGAACAGTGAGGAGCTGAGCGCTTAATGTAAACGAACACTTTCTTTGTAGGAGAGGTTGGAAGAGAAAAAAAAAAAAATTCCCAGGGATTCTTTAATTGCTGTCTGAAATTATGTAAATCCCAGCGCTAGGCAGAACGCAATTATTGCGTGCCCCTCTCTGCCAGCATTGCTAACGTCTAACAAAATATCGGTGGGTGACATTTAGTCGAGGTAATGCAAATGAGAATTAATTTTTTTCCAAGACAAAGGGCAGCTAAAAGATCACCTCGTTCATAGGCGGCGGAGCAGGCAGAACCAGGGGGCTCTGCCGGGGAGGCGGCGCCAGCGGCAGGCCAGGGCCCAAAAAGTTGTGCTTGTGGCACTGGGGGACAGCTGGGCCCAGGCCAGAGCCTGTAAGCGCTTCCTTATCTGTTTATTTTTGAAAGGAGTGAAACCCCGGGGGTGGGGGCAGGCTGTTTGTTTGTTTTTCTTTCTAATTCATGGTCATTTTGAGACGGGGGCAGGGTGGGAAATGTCATGGAAACCCCCCAGTGGCTCTGCCTGCTGTTGGGTAAAGGCGGCTTGTGATTGATCACCCACTTGTGCTGATAACTAGCGATAATTCTATTAAATATTCAGAGTGAAGCTTTTGCAACACAGTTATCAAACGGGATTTGTTAGCGCAGAAATGCTTCACGAGCACAAAAAGGTGCTGCAGTGCAGGGAGCGGGCTGCTCCATAAAGGGCTTCCCGTGCCCCCGCTTGGACCAAGGCTGGGGTCACCTCCACCCTTGGAAGGCAGGGGGACAGCTCCTGTTTTTGTAGCGTAAATCAGGGAAGTCATACAGGAATTTTCCTCCTTTTCTCTTTTTGTTTTCCTTTTGTTTTTTACTTTTGCTTCTTGCGTTTCACAGCTGCCTTTGCTTCCGAGGCCTCACCGAAGAGCTTGTGCTGCTGCTTACCTCCTAAAAGGGACAAGGGGACCCCAGTGGGAGCTGGTGCAAGGCAGGGCAGGTCTGTGTGAAGAGTGATGAAGTGTACAGACGCTCAGAAGGCTCCGGATCAGGGTAAGAAGCGCTCCTGGAATTATCCTTTGAAATGTACACTCTCTGCAGGGAGGCCCCGGGGATCATCCTTGCTGGAGGAGACGGGCTGAGTTGCACCATCTGCTTGGGATTTAGGACAGGCAGAGCTGTGAAAATACGAATTAAAAATACAGAGTAGCAGGAAATAGTTTCCGCTTGCCCTGTTTTTTTCAAATGATACCAAGCAAAACTGGATGGCTGCTGCCACCTGCGTGCCGCGGCGTTCCCGGGGCTGGTTCACTGGTGGCCAGCACGGACCCCCGGGCCGCAGACCTGCACGGTGGGCTGTGCCACCTGGGACCAGCCCCACCTGAGCACAGCTGCTCTGGCAAAGCTCAGACACGTCCCCGTTTTTTTGTATTCGGTTCTTGCTGCGTCAGCTCCCCATGGTCTTGCTAAGGCAGCAGGAGAGGGGCCGATGCCCGCAAGGAGCCCCCGGGCCTGGCAAGCTCACCTGGGCCAGCGTCGCCAGCAGCCTGCGACTCACTCCATGGTCCCGTTCAGGAATGCAGGAGCACCAGTGCCGAAGGAGGAAGGGATGTATCATCTGGTTCTCATTGTATTCCCTGCCCTTGAGTGGCTGAAGCTAATGCAGTGAGGAATGCGTTCCCCTGGCGCCCGCGCCATGGCCTGCCCAGCCCCTCCCCAGCTGCGCCTGGCACCCCGAGGGGCTGCAGCCGGTGCGCGCCTGCAGGGCTGCTACCAACGGGGGACAATGCTGAGGTGGTGCGACTGCGGGCAGTGGCTCTCCCTCGCCTGCAGGATGCTGCTGCCATACAGACAGACGCTGTCCTTGTCCTCCTAAAATTTATAATCTTTATAATCTGAGATTTAGACTCTTCAAAGCCTTATGCCTGTCTTTAACCTGTAGCACATGCATGGTCTCAGTGGGATTTCTCATCTGCTAAGAGTTAAGCACGTACATAAATCTTTGCAGGCTGGGGGCCTCAGGCATTCCCACGCACACGTGCACACACATTCCTGTGCACACGCATCATGGAACAGCCGCCATGCAAACTCACACTCATGGAGCTGTCTGTGCCAGAGCAGGGAGGCACGCCGAATCCTTGACGCTCGTGTCAACCTCCCGAGCATTTCTCGAGTATTTTGGATGCCGTGGGGGTATTGAACTTCTGACACCACCTTTATCAAATTCCCTTTCTGTGTCTGCGTCTCCGGGAAGCAGCGGGCAGTAATTGTGCTGGAGGTGAGCGCGAGCAGGGAACAGTCATGCACAGTCACAGACAGCATTTGGGTCAGACTGGGAAGAGAAAATAGCTCTGGCATGCCAGGTACTTGGCAAGAAAAGAAAAGGATGTTGAAGGCTCGCTGTGCAGCGAATCTTTCCCTCGCCTCCCTCCCCCCGGACCGCTCACTCGCAGATGTGGCCAGGGCAGTGGGCACAGGAGCCAGCACAGGCGCTCCGCTCCAGCCCAGCCTGTCTAGAGCAGCCTCCTGTGCTCAGATGCTGTTGCGAAGATTTGTTACCAGGTTCCATCACATCAGCTTCATTTTCACCAATGCAAGCTGGTCCAATATGATCCAGAGTGAAATCAACGTAAGAAACCAGGGCAGCTTTCATGGGCTGGTAGAGCTGACAAAATGCCGTGCCAGCTGCAGCACGTCCTTCTGGCAGACGGTGTTTGTGGGGTGTTTCTCCAGCTGTTTGTGTTTGGCGGCATTGTATTTGCAGGGGTCTGGTCTATGAGACTTCACTGTGTGATCCCCCAGGCTTTAACTTCCATGCAGTAGTTTCTGCCATCAAATGACAAAAAAGGAACGCATACACTTCACATTTAAAATCATTGCTGTGAAACCTCCTTTTTTTGCCCTCATATAATGTTGTTTTAAGTCAGATGATACAAACTTCCCTGAAATTACTCTCTTCACTTCATATCTGGTGTGTGCAATGTGAACGGAGAAGGCCTCTTTAATATGGGGTTACAAAGTCCAGGCAAAGTCATCAAGTGAGAAGCAGCATTTCACAAATGTCTTGTGTCCTGCAGCGTTCACTTTATCAAGGACTAAATTGCATTAGTTTCCCTAAAACATCATCTGCCCACGACATGAAGTTGTGCCCATCAGAAATAAACCCTGCGAAGCGGCAGGCAGCAGGCACGCACGACGGCATTTAAGCCAGCAGCGTGCTGCTGGGCCAGGCTTGCTCCTGCGCCGTGGCTGCCTGCGCCCGCAGTGGCTCGGGTCAACTGCTATTTGTCAAAGGCAGCCGTGGCCGTGGCCCCAGGCAGAGCGCTGATCGCAGCGCAGCACCCTCTGAACTGACCCAGGCATTTAGCCTTTTCTGAGAAATATTTACAGAAAGGTCAGCAAATGCTTTGTGACAAGACACTAGCACATCCCTAACCCACTCCTTTCTGCCTGCCTACCTCGCCCCACGTGCCAGGCGCAGAGCACACCGGGACCGGAGGTCCCTCATGCCGAGGTTTATCCCTTCACATCACACAAACACCCATGCAAGCCCTTGTGCCCGCAGGGATGTGTTGCTGGCAGTAACCCTGTCTGTTTCCAGAGGATGCTTTTGCATCGGCCAAACGATATTCCTCGTGCCCCCACGATGTCAGGGTTCTGCTGCATGAAGAAAAGCCCTTCTTACCGTGCTCTGCTTGTCCTAACCACAGCCTCTGCCACCCTGCTCCCTATCCCCGCTTCACCACCACCTCTCAGAGCACAGATTTGGGAGCTATGGTTGAAAAGGAATGAACTGCAACATGCTGGCAAGGAGGAGGCTGCAGCGGGGTTACAAGCGGGATGGCTTGGTGCACTGCGCCGTAGCAGCACCAGCTGCCTTTTCCTGATGGCACCGGGTATCCCAGGCTCCGGAGCCAACTGCAGTTCCCCATCCTATTGCCAACAATTTCTTCCGTCAAACATGCTTTTGCTGTGCCTGCTACAACTGTGTCTAGGCAGCCTCAGCTGCCGGGCTCTTGCTGACCCATCTGCTGGCTCCATCTTTGCTTCCCCGTCCCACAGTCATCAGTGTCGGCTGCCCATCCTGCCAGCAGCCAGTTACTGCCTGTGGCGAGACAGACAGACAGACAGACAGACTGTCGTGATTTAACCTTCGTCAGCAGTGGAGTACCACGCAGCCGCTCACTCACCTGTCCCTTCCCCAGCAGGATGGCGCACAGAATTGGGAAGAAAGGAAAACTCATGGGCTGAGATGAAGACCGTTAACTGGGATATGTACAAAATGAACGATGCGCAATTTCTCCCCACTTGATGACCCAGTAACCAATACTGCCCATTCCGAGCAATGATTCCAGAACGATCCCGAGCAGGGAGAGAAAGAGGGAGAGCGCTGCCCACTGGCCAGCCCCTACTTACACACTGCACATGACTGTGGTACGGAATATCTCCTTTGGCCAGTCTGGGTCAGCTGTACCGGCTGTACCCCTCCCGGCTTCCTGCACCTGCACGTTAGCGAAACCTAGAAAGCTGAAAAAAGTCCTTGGTCTCTTTAGCAACAACTCATAACATCAGCGTATTATTAACATCCTTCACATACCAAATCCCATACTAAATCCAAAATACAGCAGCTACTCAGAAGAAAATCAGCTCCATCCCAGCCGAAACCAGGACACAGACAGACAGAGCAGCAGCAGGAACCAATCACTCTAAACAGATTTACCAGCTAGAAAGTTCCTTGCGAGAAAATAGAGCAGTGAGGGGCACATGGTCCTGAGGAAGAAACAAGCTTACCATCCCTGAGCCCTCCCTGCCCTGAAATGGCCCGGGTTTCTAAGCAGATCAGAGTAAAAACCTCCTGTAGCTGGGTAATTCTGCCTCTTTCCGATAAGCCAGTAACCCCATTAATAGAGAGTCTGGCATGGAGGGAGCTGTGCTGGGAAAGCGCTGCACCTCAACATACTCAGCAGATTAAAAAGGACTTAATCACAGCACAGCCACAGAGTGCACTACATGGCATTTTTCCTCTGAAATAAAATTTTATATACAGCCTATCTGAGAGGAGCACAAAATAAATACTTTTAAAATCTATGATTACTGTAGGGTTTTTTTTATTATTTTATATTGGTGGCTGAGTTCTGCTCTTGCTCCAAAGGATTAGAGGGATAATTCCATTACAATTTAGTAACAAGATTAAAAGAGCCAGTTATCCATTTATGGGGGTCTATGGAAACGAGCAGTGGCTTCTGGAGGTCTCAGGCTCTGAGTAGGTGTATCACTCACATCACAGACACATCCAAATCGGGTTAAGGCACAGGCAGGACGTGCCCGGGGTGAAAAGGTCTCTGGGGCCACCTGTCCCGGCTTTACCATCAGAAGCCTTCTGGGGTTCGCGGGGTGAAAGGCTGCAGATGGGGAGACTTTCTAGTGTGAGTGGTCACAGACCAGAGGAGAAAGGAAGGAAGAGCAAGAAGGAGTGCTCTAGAAATAAACCCATTCAGCCAGCCCCCCCAGGACTGAAGCACCAGTGCCACACGTCAGCGCTGAGGAACCATTTCACACCGTCACTGATGCCAGGGTCCCCAGCGCAGGAGGAGCCGTCTCCAGTATGACCAGCGGAGGACCCCCCACTGCTGACCCCTGAGGTGCCTTGTCCCTGGGCCAGAGCTTGTCCCCAGGAGGAGGAGGGTAGCGGGGTGCTGGGGTGGCTGCGATGGAGCTTGCCTGACCCTTTCAGGTGTGAGCATGTGGGAAGCACCCATCAGCCAGAGCCCTGCAGAGTGCCAGGGCTGGTGCACCAGGATCTTGGCATCTTTTCTATCTCCACAGCTGGAAGAGGAATCTGTGGCAGCTTCCATGGCAAATTTAGTTTCTTCCTACTTAGGAGCAAATTCCTTAATTATTGCACATTTTTTGCTCCAAGTTCTCTGTCATTTTGTGCATTGGCTCTCCAGGACGGAGAGCTTGAAGTCAGCAGTGGGCATCCCTGCCGGGGCGGCGAGTTACGCAGGACGCGTGGTTTGTTTCTCATTCCTCCTGCCTCACACAGGCAACAAGAACGCGGCATTACAATTACGCATCTGAGTGTCAGCTTCACACTGGTGATGGGTTAGGCAGTTATGAGGATATCTGAGCATTTGAGCTTAAAAAGAGCTTTTCAGGAGCATTACTAAATTTCCCTTGCAAGGATATTGGCTGAAAATGACGACAGCAGAAGATGCAAATGCAGGCGATGTGGAGGAAGGGAGTTATTTAACTGTTCGAACAAGTACACATGGGAAAGCAGTTGCAGCGCTGGTCCAGCTCTGCCCCACAGATCGGAAATCCCACTGTCTGAAACTCCCTCGCAAAAAACCCAGCGTACCCGTCAAGGTACATGGGTGGAACCCGCATGAAACATTCAGGGTTAGAAACTAGCCATTGCTGGCATTGTTCTGTGTATCCTCTCTACTGATTAACTGATTAATTGATATTTAATTGATTGCACTGTCAGAGCAGGACTTCAGCACACGCTGATTGTCTCACTGACTGTTACTAACAAGTCTGGAGAGCATTTAGTGTAAATCTGTAGGAACTGCGCATGCAAAAGGTGTTTGCAGGAGCAGCTGGGACGGGAGGGGGCTCTGCCTTCCCCCCAGCCTCAAGCGGGAGGGCAGATCTGGCCCGCGCGCCCCGACCTTGACGAATGGCCCTGTGCGCGTACGGTGCTTCTTTTGCTATTTGTCAGGAGCTTCTTTAAAGGCCTCTCACTCTGCAGAGTTACAGCCTGTAGCAATCTGTCCTTTTCTCCTCAAACAAACCCTTTATGGGCTTGTTCTTGTGAAATTTATGGGTTGTTGGGTGAAACATTAGGAAACATTACATCAAAAATGTAGAACACTTTTCCCAGCCTGAGCCCAGGTCTGTGGCGAGCGCCGGCGGCTGAGATCCGGCTCTGGCCAGCCTTCTCTGCACAGCGACCAGGGCTCCCGCGGGATCACAGCCCGCGCCGGGGCCCCTCTGCCTGGACGGGGCTGCCTCACCGGCGGTGTCGGCGCAAGGGACCCCGTTATCCCAACTGGGACCGCAGAGATGCAGAACGCATCATGGACCGGCCCGGTTCTCAAGACGCGGGTTTGGGTGCTGGGAACATCCAGTGCTCCCCGGGGAGCGCAGCCGGCTGGAGGGCGCCTCCGAACGAAGTGGGAGAACTGGAAGGGCCCACAGGTTCCCAGCGGAGCCGCCAGCCGACTGTCACCGCGCTGTGCTGCGGTGTTGGTGCAACGTCGCCTGGATCACTGACCCCAGGCTCTGAGCGGGAGTCGATCAGAAACGGGTGGTTCTTCCCGTGCGGGATGACAGAGGGGCCGCGGTCGCGTCTAAACGCAATTTCCCGTTCCCCCGCGGGCACGCAGCCTCCCTCGGCCCCCGCGGAGCCGAGACCCGCACCCGCTCCCGCTCCCGCTCCCGCGCAGGGGGCGCGGTGCCGGCGGAGCCGCTGTGAGCGCGGCGGGAGCGGCAGCGCCGAGCCGATGCTACCCCCTGGTGACCGCAGCCCATGCGCGCCCCCGCGCCGCCCCGCGCGGCCCCGCGGCCACGGGCTGGGGTAGCGGGGGGGGCGGCGGGGGCGCGGGGCCCTGCAGAAGGGCGGGGCCGCCCCCGGGCGCGGGCTGTGTGCGGGTCTTGCGCCCCGCTGGCCGCGGCGGCCCCAGCCCCGGTGGCCCGGCCGGGTGAGTCCCTGCGGACTCGGCCCGCGGGCAGCGGCTGTGGGCGCCGACCTGAGGGGCCGCGGGGTGCGGGGTGCAGGGTGCGGGGTGCGGGATGCAGCCGCCGGTCAGGCCTCGCCGGGAGCCAGGGGGAGCAGGGCTGCCCGGAGCCGGCGGCCCGCGGCCTGGCCTGGTGTGCCTGCCCGCCACTCTGCCTCGAACCGCTCGCTCTTTGCATCTTGTTAATGAAAAGCATGGATGTAATTTCAATTAAAGATAATTACATATTTAAACTTAACATTAAATTCTGCACTAAAACAAAATTACGTGAAATCTCAGTGTGCAGCCGTGCTGCAAGGCAGCACGCGAGGCGCGCAGAGCAAGGAAACGCCGTTCTGCGGGGCGAGGGGGTCCTTCCCGCAGGGCTGCGAGCGGGCGGAGCCGAGCTGTGCCGGGCCCAGCCGCCGCCGCCCAGCGGCCGGGTCCCAGCGGCCCCTTGCATCCCCGGGGGGAGGCCGAGAGGTGCTGCAGTCGGATCAGCTCAGGTGTTAACCCGGGCTCAGGGTCTTCATAAAGCTGGGAAAGTGTTTTGGATTAGCAATGAAAAACAGAGTTCCCAGACTATTGAATTTTTTTTGTGAAATCCAACAAATCTGTTGGCCTCTAAAGCAGTTTTCTGAAAATTGAAAACTTTTTTTGATTATTCTTTACAATTCTCTCCCAAATCCCAAACACAACATTTCATTTTTCCGAAAGCAGATGCTTTTATTTTTTATTCCCCAAACATACTGAAAATTACAGGTTTGAGATGGCTTAAATTGCTTTTTGCTCTCCTCGCTCCCTATTCAAGCAGCAAATTAAAAAGCCCGGTTATTTGCCCAGGTGAGTGGCTGGGTTCAGGCGCAGGCCGGCACAGCGCAGCACGGAGCCAAGCCGCTCCCGCTGCGCCCCGCCGTGGGGTTTCTCCCCTGCCCTTGCAGGGCTTGTGCAGCGCTGCGACCTTCACAGGGAGGGGACGCACTCGCCTGTTGGTGCCTCAGCTTGCAGGCCGTGCAGGAATACTTTTTCCCTAGCTTTCAGTATTCCCTAAAAATAGATGGCCAGAGGATGAGCGGGTTAAAGCCGTGCTAATTCAGGCCAGCTTAAAGCCATGCTAACGAGCCCTGGATTTCGGCACGGCTAAGCAGGTCTCCTCCCCCGGCTGTGCACGAGGCCTTTTCCGGGCTCGGCTGGAGGTGACGGCTCCGGACAGTGGAGGGGGGACAAGCCCCTCGCCCCTGCCCAGCAGGGTCCAGCAGCACCCATGGGCCCGCCCGCGGGTCTATGCAAACCGTGGGCGCGGCGTGGGCGTGTGGAAGCAGGGAGGGACACAGAGGGTATCCCTGTCCCCATCCCTCCAGAGCAGGCTTGTGCTCAGCTCTGCCGCGACGCCCTGCTGTGGCAAACCAAAGACACCGTGGCACCATCAAACCTCTTCAGAGAGAGGCTTTTGTTTAATAAAACATGAAAATTATTCATTGTGTGATTTAATTTGATAGGAAATTCATGCTGCTCCTGCAATAATTATTATCATTATTGATTATTGCAGTGTGGCTGAGCAGCTGCAGCCAAAGGCCAGAGCCGCGCTGTGCAGGTTCTGCCGGGGGGCAGACCTCACCCTCACAGACACGCTTCTTACCGTCTGAACCTCAGCTGGACACCAGCGCTGCGCTGAAGTTGTGGGTCTGTGCTGCGTAATGGTCAGAGCTGCCAGCAGACTTCATAACTGCAGCAGGCAGCGCGGTCTGAGGATGAGAAGATCAAGACATCAAGTGAGCAGACGTGGTGCATGTGAAACAGCGAGCTGTGTCACGCTGCTGTTGCTGTCGTTAGGCTTCAGTGTGAACATCACCTGCAGAGCCCTTTGCTCCTCTCCTTGGGCCGCGGTTGTTTTCCAGCCCCAGAAGATGTCTGTTCCTCAGCGCACACCCGGAAGGATTGGCTGCCGGGAGGGAGGAACTGGCAGGATCTGCGTGTTCCCTGGGCGGACATGGCAAGCAGCTGCGTGGAGGGGCAGCACTGCGGGCACCGCGGGCACCGCGCACGGCACAGCCGCTGCGCTCCAGCACTGGGGTTTCTGCTCCTCTGTTAAATGATTGCAGTTATCAAGCACTGACAAGTGGCATTAAAATTTATTAGCCAGCATAAAGTTTTATTTCAGGGATGGCTAGAGATTTAGTGGGCTCTGCGAGTCCTCACTTAGGCTGGCTGTGTCACCTCTAAGAACTGCCTGCGGGCTGTGCGGGACGGGTGCGGCCCCGCGTGCCACAGCTCCAGCTCCCCGTCCTGGGAGGTCCCCTGCACTGTGCCCCGCGGCACCCGCGCCCCTGCGGCCCCGCGTCCCGTCGCTGCCGGCCCGGCCAGGCAGACCCTGAGGCAGCGTGCGCCCGGTGTTGGCGAGGGAGCTCCTCCGGCAAGGCGTCCATTAATCAGGTTGGCAATCGTGAAGTACACTACATGCGTCCTGGAGTCTAAATCCCGGGCTCACTAATGGTTTACTACCCTCTAAATCCCCCTTCATGTTATTTTACGTTTAAACCCGAGGAATATTCCAAATCAAAGAGGCTCTGTGTCACGCTGAGTCCATCTCAAAGAGCCTGGAATTAACATCCCTTCATGGCTCGACAGTGCCTGCCGCACGGAGCCACTGCTTGCTCCTTATTAATATTTATGATAGGGAGAGAAAGTTGCATAAATCTTGGTTGATACTTAATTAAACCCCACTTCTTTTGATTTCTTCTCTTTCAGCTTCACTTAGTGTGGACTGTACAACCATTAGATGCTCGTCCTGCAAAGAACAGCCTGGCACGCGCGCTGGCACCCTGGGGGCTAAATGGGGTTCAGGGTCTGCGCCCGCGCCGCTCCTCGCCCCCGTGCCGCCGCTGGCCTTGGCCTGGCCGGTGCGGCCGCAGGTCGGAGACCGTGGAGCCCCCATGGGCCACCGCGAGCCTCGGCTGGCAAAGCACAGCTCAGCTCCAGCCCCTCTGCTCCGGTTTATCTGCGGCTCGTGTCTGATCTCGAGCGCGATTCATAAGAAAGCAGTTAACAGGCGGCTGACATATCTTTGATACAATGATCATACCGAGGAAGCAGCTTGACCCCCGAAGGCTCCTGCGAACGGCAGGATTGACACTTCACATTGACTTTGCTTCAGGCTTATCAACAAATCTCAGCCAATTTTATTAAAGAGCCGCGTGTGGTGTGTGGGACGCGCCAGGCTCAGACAACTTCATCCGCCGGCGGCGCAGAGACCAGGCAAGGGCTTGGCTCGCTTTCCTCTCGCTGGTGTTTTCACTTTGCTGGTGAATTTAACTTTACAAAAGCTCCCCGTGGGTTTCAGCGTGAAGGCTGGAAAGCGGTAGAAGCCCGTAGCGTCTCCTGACCCTTTCATGAAGAGAAGGGGAGCGCAGGTAGGGATCGGCTGGGGATGAAGAGGGCTGCAGGGAGGAAGTGGAGGCTAGTGAGATGGGCGAGCGCAGCCGTCGCGGTGTCCCCGGCAGTGCCCGGGCGGTAAATCACCGTGGAGGCAGCACGGAGGCAACCACTTCCGCACCAGTGCTGGCGGGCTCGGTCAGGCCGGACTGGCCACAGCCACACACTTGGCAAGCCCTGCGCGCTGGTGGCTGCAGGCCGGGGCGTGAGCAGCACACAGCGACGGCGGCTGTGCTGGCAGCAGGGCAGAGATGCCCCGGCATTCCTGGGGGCCGCAGCCATGCAGCCCCAGCTGCCAGACAAGGGGCTTTTGCCTCTGCGGAGCTGTGATCCCCGTCCTGAGTTACAACCCCAGGAAACGCCAAATTCTACAATCTCACCCAAAACCCAGCCAAACCTGCTCGGGCAGGCCGTGTGGACAGCACTGACGTCTCTAAACTGGTTTACTTGGTTTAGCCTCTGTTTTTTAGCTCAGTTTAATGTGTATGTCGTATTTTTAGCACCAGGGAGGCTGGGGCAGGGTCCTCCAGGATGAGAATCGGGGCAGCAAGCAGCCAGCAGGATCCGCTGCTCTGAGGCATCGTTTGGTAATTATGTCTCTTTTTACTCATGCAAATTTTATCAATATTATTTATATATTCAAAGCCACTTATAAATAATATATACATTTATGCTAAGGTAATTGCCTCAACTGGATTGTTTGTCCCAGTTTTTATTGTCTATCCAGATGCTGAATATTAAAAGTATGTTTTCGTGTACGCATTAGTAGTTCAAAGGCGGCTGGGTGGCCCCGGGAATGGCACTTCTGCATCTGCTGGGATGGGGAGAAGGTGGAGGACGGTTCTGGAGAGGACAGGGAGCAGGGAGAGGAGCTCGGGGCGAGCGGCCAACCCGATACCCCGGAGCTGGAGCCACGCGCAGCGATGCCACTCCGCCCCGGTGCTGCAGCCGCCCCAAGCCTGCTCCGCGGGGCAGCAGCCCCTGGGTGGGCTCCAGCTGGGGGGGACAGGGCTTTGGCAGGGGAACTGGTATCACTCACATCCCATCCCACCTCTTCACTTAACAGAACTTGACATCGCAATGAAAAAAGATGAGGAGCATTGACAGGCCCGCAAAGGTGACAGCTACAAAGAAATATGGAGCAATCGCGTTGTCAGAGTGCCTATTAGGAACCTAAAACCTCAGCTCTCCTGCACAAGCAAACCTGATTTATTGAGCAGTACAGTTCATGAACTCATCAGTGGTTTTGCATGGAGAAGAGATGGATTTTCTCTCCAATGTTTATGGTGAGAGTAGACTGTCCCGAAAGTTATTGTTTGATTTTATAAATCAGTAGCGCTTGCTGGAGTGAGCTAACAACTGGCTCTGGGCAGAAACTCAGCCAAAACTCATCCCGAGGCCTGAGACAAAGCTGTGCGCTTCCGTGGTCACGTTTCCCGGGAATTCCTGGCACGGCCTCGCTGAACGTGGGAGGGCTTCCACGGGGCCGGGCTGCGTGTGTGCCCCCACCAAAGCCAACCCGTGCAGCCTCTTCTGACCGGCTTCCAGATCACGGCGCGGTCTCCTCGTGCGTTCATGTGGCACGCAGCCGGCTGGCCGGCTCCGGCATGGCGGAGCAGTGGCTCCTGAGGCCGCGGCACATGGCTGCCTGGAGCTGGGTGCTGGGTGCTGGGGCCGGTGCTGGCTCCTGACCCAGAGGAGCACAAGGGGGTATAACTGTGCAGATGCAGCCTTGGCTTTCTGACAGTCTTGTACTTGTGTTAGACATGTAAATGCTTCCTCTCGGCACAGGATTACGCCTCGGATGCCCTGGGAACAGCTGTGGTTTATGTAGATTTTAAAGGTGAATTTTCATGCTCAGTGAAATTTTAAAAGCAGCTGATTTACACATGAATCCATTTCTCGGAGTGTCTATGTAGCTGTTTCTCTTCCTTAATGGTTTGTGACTGAAGAGCTGGGCTGTCAACAAGCGGCTCCGGCGCCGAGCAGCGCTGCCCGCGTGGCGGCCAAGAGCACCCCGGGCCCGGGCTGGGTGTGGGACGCCGGCGCAGCCATGCCGAGCGAGGGCCGGTGTCGGGGTGCGCAGACGAGGCGGGGGCCGCGGGCCCATCAGCACCGTCCCAACGTTGAAGAGCGTTTGCTCTCCAGCCGCGCAGGTCTGTGAGGGGCTGCAGGAGCTGGGACATCGCCGACTCCGGCATCGCCCCGGTGACTTGCCCACCTGCACAGCCCCTGCAGTAAGGGACCCACAGGCTGGCGTTGCCAGTTAATGCTCTTCATAGCAAAGAGTTGGTAAAAATCCACCTCTGCAGCCGAGCAGTGCTGCTCCTTCACGCGCTGCTGCCAGGGACGTACCTCCTGCTGGGTGGTGGGCGCCGCGGGAGGTGACCCCGGGCACATGTCCCCTCAGCAGGGACCCCAACCACGCGCCCTGCTAGAGCCCTGCCTCGAGCCTTGGCCAGCGAGTCCCAGCGTGCGGCGCCGCGGGCAGGAGCGTGCACCCGTCTGCCCAGCCCAGAATCCGCTGCCAGCTCCCACTCTGCTCCCGCACCTGGGGACCCAGCACGAGGGGCTCCCGCGGGCCCACCCCGGAGCTGCCGTTGCGGTTGAGCCACAGCAATGTCCGAGCACCCAAGGGCCCCGCGCCAGCATCCCGTTCGCGCTGCTCCGCCGGCTCAGCCAGTCCACCGGCCCCAGCAATCCCACTCGGTCCCCAGCCTCTCCAGCCCTGACCCTTTACAGACGCGCTCTCTTTTTCCTTTAAAAACACAAACTTTAAATGGCTCTGAATAAAATAAAATAGAATAACTGAACTGTGAAGGGTGATGATTGTATTTCTTTCACTTGTAAGAGAGACCTTTATAACTCTCTTGGGAGGAAAAGAACAATAATGGTCCTTCATGGATGAAGTGCTCTAAATATGGTGTATATTTTTTAAAATACCAGTTCTACAGTTATTGAAACAAATTATTGTTAAATGCATTTACAGCATAATAACTGTGCTAATTTGCTGATAAAAAGCATCCAGCGTTAAACCCCCCATACATTATTTTGTCATTAGCATTTGTTAGCTGCTGGTAGGTATTTTCAGACAGAAGGCTTTGTTCTGTATTTAGCACGCGGGCCCGCGCTCCTCGCTCTCCCCTCCCGGTGGGAATTGCTTGTGCGCAGAACTGCAGCTTTTTTTTTTTTTTGAAACTTCATGTTTAAAAACGGAAAATTTATTTCATTTCATTAATGGGTGAGGGAGGGAGGGAGAGGAGGGACGAGGGTGCATGATTTAGTGAGCAGCGCGTCACGTGCCGACACCAGCACCAGCCGGACCCAGGGTGAGCGCGGGCCCGAGGTGTCCCCGCGACCCCGTGGGAGTGGGGCACAGACCCCACCGGGACAGCCTGGCCCACGGCCTCCTGTGGGCTCGGCACCACCGCCGGCCGAGCAGGAGCGTTGTGCCATGGTGGGCTCGGGGGTCTCGGCCAGCCCCTGCCTGCCCAGGCCAAGGGCTGGCACGGCTGCATGGGCACCACAGGCCCCTGTGGGCACCCGGCCAGCGGCATCCGTGGGGCGGGTGGCACGGCAACGCCGCGACCCGCTGGGGATGGGGAAGGGGGGCCCGACATGGCCGTGCCCTGAGCGCAGGGGATGGAGCGGTGGCGCAGGATGGGGCGGTGGGCAGGGGATGGGGCGGTGGGCACGGGATGGGTGGGTGGGCAGGGGACGGGTGGGTGGGCAGCGGGTGGGCAGGGGATGGGTCGGTGGGCACATCTCGGTCTGGGAGTGTCCAGCAGCCACCACCAGCGGCCGGGGGTTTCTAGAGCCACTGTTGCCATGGCAACCCTGCTCCGATCATATCATCACCAGGAAAAAAAGCAGCTTTATTATCAACACAGATCTTCCCAAATTAACCCTCGCACGCCCGGCTGGCTCCAACCTGGTACTCACCCAGCCACGTGCCACTGGCCGGACCCTGTCCCGCTCCGCTAGCGAGCGACGGGGCTTCTGCGCTGCGGGACGCACAGCATCCCACCACCCCGCGGGAGCAGGCGCATCCTGAGGGACCTTCCCAGTCGGGTTTACTGTCATCCACGCATGTATCAAAACTTTAAGTTGCCTATTTAACTAGCACCACTAAACGCGCCAGCGGGGTAAACGTGCTTCTCCCCGTGCAGCACGTGCTGGGGGAGCCCCTGGGGTGACCGATGGACCCGGTGGCGGGGGGAGCGGGGAGCTCGGGCCACTCGAGAGACATTGCCCCCCTGAAACATTACTGCTAATTCTCTGTACGAATGTCCCCTGACCCTTCCTGAGGGCTCCAGACGAAGCCGCAACAGATAAATAACGATAATGAGCAGCGCGGGGGAGTCAGAGCAGCGAGGGGCGGCAGGGACCGCAGGAGGGACCCGACGGAGCCGTTTGGGAAGGGCCCGCAGCCCGTGCTCTCCCAGCGCCCGCTTTGCGTCACCTCGCGGGACAACTCGCACCCACTCGCACCGCACGCGCGGCCCCGACCCTCCCGCAGAACCGGTGGGCTGCAGAGCGAGGGCCTTAGACAAATCAATTAAGATAGCTACTGTATATTGATTAATACCTGTAGCTATAAAAATGTAATTGATTACTTGAAGACGCGCAGAGGTAATGTACAGACCAGACAGAAAACCTGTCTGAAGGGTGATCAATACTTACACTCAGGAAACTCACCCAGGAGTGTAATTGGACAAAGCCGAATTTGGGCCAAGCCGAGCACCAGGAAAATGATTTTGCTAACAACAGGCCATTAGGAAGCTCGCAGGCCTGGCCGCCATCTATCCGGGGTAACCTTATGGCCGTGCCAGCTGCAGCAACATTTTTTATTTTCATTCCTTTTGGTGAAGGATGCAAAACATCGTTTCTCTGACCAGTCCAAACACTCCGGCTGGACTGGGCCTCCTCCCGCTTGGGACAGCCCCCAGGCTCCCCCAGGGACACGCCAGTCCCACTGCCATTTCCCGGCTGCTTCTCACTCTCTCGGGGAGGTTTCGCTTCTGACTCCCAGGATGCTGTGATGCAGCCCTGCCCGCATCGAGCCGTTTGCTCCTCTCTCCTCGTCCACGTGGGACGCGCGCTCCGAGTCCGAGCCCACTGCCCCGCAGCAGAGCAGCCGCCCCGCTGTGGACGGGGCCCATGCACAGGCCGAGCGCCGCCCTCGCCGCCTGCACGGTGCGGTCTGTGCACTGGGCAGTGGTGGGACCCCCGCCCCGCGGGGTCAGCCAGGTCCCGCGGCTGCAGCGCTGCCCTGGCCGAGCGCCCGAGGTGGGAGCGTCGCAGCGGCGCGGGGAAAGCTGGCACCAGCAAACCCGGGGAATTCTCCCTCCCCGAGGAAAAGGTGAGCATCGTTCATGGGGTGTTGGCTGTCCGCGCTCTGCCACGGGGAGGGCAGGGCGATTAGCCAGACACGCAGCCAGATTACAAAACACAGTGAAATACTTAAAATCTGCCCTCCAGACTAAAGTAAATCAGACATGACTTTGACAAGGTGAAACCAAAGTGATGAAACCAATCCATTGTGCTTGGGGAATCGATCTCCCCGGCAGGGAGTAGAGAGGCCATCGATTCACAGCCTCAGCAGTCAGGAATGTCAACCTGCCTGATCTAAATTTCTATATGCATCACTCCAGGTTAAGTGATGGAGGAGCATGCCTTGCGCAGGCATCCACCTGCCCGGCCTTGCCGAGCGGCACCGGCACAAACCCGCGGGCACGGGAAACCTTGGGAGGAGAGGGGCGGGTGGTGGCGGTGCCTCCCCCGCAGCAGCGGGCGCTGGGCCTCCGGCGCGCAGACCCCAAACGCACCAGGGCGCATGGTGGGGGCTGCGGGCAGGGGCTGCGGGCGGGGGCTGCGGGCAGGGGCTGCGGGCAGGGGCTGCGGGCGGGGGCTGCGGGCGGGGGCTGCGGGCGGGGGGTGCCGCGGTGCAGCCGGGTGCGTGCAGGGACCTAGCCGCCTGCGCCTGCCTGAGCAGGCTGTACGGGGAGGGTGCCTGCATTACCGTCTCGCTGTGAAACCCAGTGTAGTAATTAAGATTTCATTATTTAAAATTAAATATTTATCTGGAAACATGATCTCTAGCTGCGAGGAGCCTGGGCCTGTGTCAGCGCGAGGCACTCAGGCAGAGAGCCGTCCCGGGCCGGGCCGGGGGTGCAGCCCCATCACACATGACACCGCACTGGTGGGGCCAGCGCCATCGTCTGCTTTGTCACTGTCGGACCGGCAAGGCCGTTAGTTTTGTCAGTGTGAGAATAAAGAGCCGTCTCCGGGGAGAGATGGAAAAACTCGATCCGGCTCCAAGCAGCCCTGAGGGGGTTGTGTTTTACCGTTTCTTTATGACTTACAGCTGGAACACGAGCAGGCTTAGCCGGCGCGAGTGGCAGGAGCATTTTCTGCTTCCAGCTCCCACGGGGAGCCCGTGGCAGAGCGGTCAGGGACCGGTGCAGGAACCCGGGAACCGGGGAACAGGCTGAGGCGGGAGGGGAGGTGGTGGCGTTCCGTCGTGCCGAACCCAAAACTCTTCTGGCACGTGCCTGGCCCGTCCTGCCCCCTCCCCGCCCCGCGCTGGGATGGGACAGGTGCTGCAGAATGCAGAAGGCTGGTTGGGAAAGGCCCATCTGGCCGGGACGCCCTGCGGCACACGGCATGCTCAGCGGGGTGTAACCGGCCCGGGGTGCGGGCTCTTGGGCTGGTCTGGGAGCATCCCAGTAACGGATGGCAAACTGCTCCCAGTGCCCACTGGGATGGCTGCTTTCTGCAAATCTGTATGCAGATAAATCCTGGTCTCTGGACTCATAAAAACCGCAGAACTCATCAGAAAAAATATGGTTTGCCTTAACTTTTTTTTTGTCCACCAAAGGAGTAAATTGCTCTTTTTCAACAGTTACTTTTCATGGTGTATTTAATCATTGCATATAATAACTCAACAGGAATAGAGGTGATGAGCTAATACACAACAGTAACTAAAAGTGGCTGCAACCTCTGTCCCTGCTGATAACAGAGCTGCAGTCAGCGCCGCACCTCCTCCGAGCCACCGAACCACCTCTTCTTTATTTCTGTTGCTTTTGCTGCTTTAACACTCAGGTGTGAGGCCTCCCTGGAAACACCTCTGCGTGCGGTCCCAGCCCCAGCCAGCCGCCCTCTCCCGGGACAGTGCCGCTGCGGATCAGGGGCGGGCTGAGGGCTGAGCGGGGTTATGGGGCACCGTGGGGCTGGCGGCCGGGGGTCCCAGCCCCTCAGGGGGCTCTGCAGAGGTGACCGGGGGGTTGTGCCCGAGGGAACGTCCTTTTTGGGCCCTTTCCTCGCACAAAGCCAGGCTGGGACGGGGCGGCCAGGAGCCCGCAGGCAGCTGCCCAAAGGGATCCGTAAAGCCGTGCACGGGGTCTGCGGCCCTCGGAGGGGAAACTGCATGCGATGGACGGGGGAAGCAGGCTACTGTCAGCCAAATCATCCTTCTCGTTAGTCTTCCATAAGGTGGTGGAAGGGATGGCTGCTCCTCGGCTCCGCGGTGGCCGGGGGGTTCCTGTGGCAGATCTCTTCATGCCAGAGGACTTTTCCACCGGAGCGGTCCTGGCAGCAGGCGCACAAATCGCCCCGCCTCCAGGAGCAGGAGACACGGGCTGCGTTTTTTTAACATCAGTACTTTATGCATTTTTTCCATTCTGGGATATGTGAACGCCTTTCCTAGAAGTGCTTTTAGAGAGACGCCATCAAGACAGGGTCGACACTTATATCACCATTCACAGCTGCCCACGGCGAGGCACGCTCACGGGCACGTCCTTCCAAGATGCCTGGCATCCTCAAAACGTCCACGGTTCGCTCTCAACGCCCTGCAGAAGTTGTGCAGAGCAGCATCGCCGGCAGAGCACAGAGATGCTGCCGGCACAGCACGAAACCCGAGCGAACGGCGTCAACACAGCTCTAGGAAAAGTGTAAGGCTCGTACAGTTAAAGAGTTACCATTTGATAAGAGCTTCTGAATTATTTGCTTGTTTTTAACCTCACAAAATCCATTTGCAGCTCTTTATAGCAAACGGAACATCCACTGACAACACACCTGGAGAAAGGGAACAATCTTGATATGTAGCAATTGTTCATGCAAATAACCTGTCCCTGCCGATGTCTGGCGTTAGTACACATCTTTGTTGGCAGTATTTTAGTGATGTTCCATTTTCTGTGTGAGTTATTATATCTGCAATTATGAGATACAAAATACCACCCAGCACCCACACCCCCTTCAGTTCCCCGCTCTCATCACAAGATTTTTGTGCTACACGAAAGCTAGTTTCAAAATTTGATGTTTGCGGTTACAGATTAAATAATATTAAACAGTATTACACTTGAAAGATTTGTTTCCAAGTAGCAAATAGATTCCCCATATTATTCTTTACTGTAAGTAGTTGTTGTTATATCTTATTCATCTGGAAAATAATTTCAAACAGCCATGAAAATAGCGGATTTCTCTCTGTTAAAATGATCGTCAGAGCCTGGGCCGCTGACATATAGTAACATGATTCACTTGGACAGTTACTGACTGCACATCCAATTCATTTCTTCTCCAGAGCACCAAGTTATTATCTGAAATGCACAAGGTGTCTGGGGGTAACGTATGATCAGCCAGGGACGCTTTTGACGGCTTGAAGAGCAATCAATAAAAATTGTCTCCAGCAGTTTTGTGGAGTATGGAAGTTGGTGGTGAAATGAAGTGATGGAGATTAACTAGTGGAAGTCAGTGCCCCGGCGCTGTGAACCCTGGTTTTTAATTAAAGATCCAAAGTGGCTTTTCACTGGAACAGAGTCCCCCCTCCCCGTCCCGAACTGGGTGCTGCAGGATAACTTCCCTCCGCTCCGCACGGGCAGGAGCGCGTGTGCCGTGTGGGAGCAGCCCGGAGCGGCGCTGGCGTTCACTGGCGGCGCTGGTGGGGCTCAGCCCCGAGCTGCCGGCCCCCTCGCGCCCTCGCCAGTGAGGGCGACACGTTGCTGTGGTGGACAGTCACGCCTGCTCACTCCTTGGAAGTGTGTTTTAAGGATAACCTTGGCAGTCGTACGGGCCAAATGAATGTTCTTGCTCCCTGCTCCACAACCCAGGCACTCCCTGTACCGACCGCTGTTTGTTCTCCCACGGCACACAGGACCCGCGAGCTACAAGCCTCATACGACAGCCGCCTAATTTAGGTCTGGGGTTTACGGGTCTGCACATGCTCCCACCGAGGTCAGTGCCAGTTTTTCCACCAACACGAGGAGCGTGGGACGGGGCTCTGCTCCCACAGAGAGCGGCATGGGTTGTGAGCAGGCGGTGCGCAGAGGCTGCTGGCTCATTATCACTCGGCTGCACGGCAAGCGCTGTTTGTATGGCCGAAATGGGCCGTGGCGATGCCAGCGGCACCCGTCCGCTCCCAGCGAGGCAGGGCCAGCCCCGACCCGCCAGCCCCTGGGAAACCCGCCTGCTGCTGTAGCGTTTCTTAGCGGAGTGTTTTTTACAACACTCTGTTAATTTTCTTCCATTAAACACAGTACAAAGCTGTATGGTTTTTATGGTGGCACAGTAGTAAACACTTGTTTTACTTGTTTACAAATAAAGAGTTACTGTTTGCTAAATATTTCCGCTGGAAAGCAGCAGAGCTCCGGCTGGGGCAGCTCGGGCCGCTGTGGCTGCGGGGTGGGCCGTCCCGAGGCAGGGTGCTCTCTGCGTCTCACCTGCCAGTTCCTTCAGCGCAGAAAAGCTTTTCGGAACAGCTCCAGTGCCCAGAAATCGGGTGATTGCGTGCTTTAAAGCAAATCCTTCCTCCCAGCCATTGAAGTGTCCTTCCTATCAGTGCCGTGTTTAGTATTTGAATTTCTGCGGATGGCATCTCTCAAACCCGCCCAGAGAGCTGTGCTTCCACCAACGCTGCGCACGCATGTTGGCTCCCACAGGAGACGCTGCTCTGAACGATCCACTCGCAGCAGGGTGGGGACCAGAGCATCTCCAGGAGAAGCCCGAGCCCGGCCTGGCTCCCGCGGCTGGCACCAGCCCACGCAGCCCGGCCACGCCGGCCACTCCCGGTCCTCAGCAGAGCCGTGGGCTGGCGGGTGCCTGATGCCCGATTTGGGGGAAAATAAAGCAGGGGATGTGCTCCTGGTTCCCAGGGCCATGGCGGGGAACGGACCTGTCCCTTCTGCCCGGCGCGGGGCTGCCCTCCTGCCCCAACAGCCCGGGAGGAGAGGTGGAAGAGAAATTGGTTCTGAAGATGAAATTAAAATACAGACATTGTTTTAGCCAGGAGCCCAAGGTAAACACTATCAGGGCCACTTGCAGCCAGCAGCGGCACCCGCACGGGACGGATCCCAGCTAAGGGTGCCCGAACGCGCGGCAGCGGCGCAGCACAAGCCTCCACGGGCGGAGGAACGCGAGCGCGGGAGCTGCACAGCGGCTCAGCTGCCTCCGAGCCAGCGTCGCCCCCTCAGCCGGCGTGGGGGCTGCTGGCTCCACCGAAGCATTTCCGGGCCTCACGCGCAGCCCTCGGCGTCACAGCCCAGCCCCGCTGCGAGGCGCGGCACCGCCGCCCCGTCTCACGTGGTTCCCGCGATCCACCAGTGAGGGCTGGCTGGAGCTGTACTGCTTGGTTTAATAAGAAATGTATAAAAATAATAAAAATGGAAACTCATGGATATTATTTGTCAAGTGTGTGCCTAGCAACTCCCTGTTATTTCACATATCGTTCTAGTGGGAACATAAGTAAAACACATTAGCAGTAATTTAAAGTTGCTGTGTGCATTGATTATTTATACCCTTACATAAAACCCCAGTCTCTCCGTGCAGCACACCAGCCTTGATAAACTGTGTATGTTAAATCACAATCTCCGCATATGTGGACAGAATCTCCAGGCGAATATTGTCGGTTTTTTTAATATATATAGAGAGAGATAGATCCACTCCTTGGTAGTGACTTGTTTGGTTCAAGTGCATCTCTAAATCACGCTATACATATAAATAATAAATAAGGGAGGCTCATATCCTTAATATTATTCTCATGTCTTATTAAACTAATATTTCAAAAAAACTTGTATTTTTCCTTTAGTTGCAGGTCACCACTAAAGTTAAAAAAAAAATTACAATCCAGCTCCGATGCTTCACAGGAAGAATGCAAGAGTCCCCGGCAAAGCACAGGCATGAATGATTATTCTAATTGCCTGGAGATGCCTTCTAAGAGACGGAATAATTAAGCGGTGAGATGATTGAGACCTTCGGCACCTTTGTCTGTGTTCCCCCGCAGGCCCCCCCGGGCACAGAGAAGAAAAGGACCATTTTCTGAAAGCATGTTTTATTTTTCACTTCATCACGATGAACGTTTTATTTGATTTCTTGCCACGAAAATCCTTCACTGCATCCGGGCGATTTCTTGCGGCCCTTTGTGCGCAGTTTTCCGCCGGAGCGCGAGAGCAGCGCCGCTGCCGAGGCTTGGGGGTGTGGGCAGAGCGGGGGGACGCACGCGCAGGCAGCGGCCTGCTGACGCCTCTGGGAAAGCTGGGCTGCCTGCGCACTGGTGCATGCGTGTGCACGCCTGTGCACGTGTGTGCATTGCGGCGCGTGTCCGGGCTGCCCGCCTGCACACACGGGTCCCCGCACGCACGCAGACGCGTGCCCTCGCTCCCGCTGCGTGCCTTTGCCCGGACCTGCGGCAAACCCTGCCCCGGCACCCAGCGAACACCGTCAGTGCCCTCGCCTGCGCACACGGGCGGCTGCTCACCGCGTGTGAACGCACGGCACCGCTCACCTGCCTTCGGGCCGCACGCCGACTCCCACCTTTGACAAAAATTCGTTTCAAAAGAAAAATTGGGGATGTGGGGAGAAGTTTTCCTGATAAGGTCAAAACATTCAGCCTCAGCCTTTTCAGAGCAGAATATTTCAATTTTCCACTTCAGCTTGATGTTTCATTTCAATTTTGTACTAAAAACATCAATAAAATAAAAATGTGGAATTAAATGTTTACATTTTCCTGACGCAAGTAGTTTCTGTTGACCTGAAATTAGACCCTTCACACAGTTTTGCTCCATGGAAGATTCCGGAATGCTCTCCCCTCCTCCTGTTCAGGAACTGGCTTCCCCTCCAGCCCAGCTTTCACTCTGGGATGGCGAGGTTTCTGTTTTGCACTGGTTTACTGCCTGGTGAAGGGGTCTCCTGTTTCCCTTGGGGCTTGCTATTTTTGCTGTAACATAAGTAACAAACTGCATAAAAACACAGGATGACAGTAGCAAGGGACACATGAGCCCCAGTTGGAATTGCACTGCTGTGACTTGTTCCAGCGCTGCGCCTCCAGAGACCGGGCTGCTCCGGGCGACGCCTGCACCCGCCACGCCTGCCTCCCGGAGCAGAGGAGTGTGCCGCGCACCCACAGCCCTCGCTCCAGGTTCCCTGTGCGGCTGTCCTGGCTCCGGCTGGGACAGAGTTCATTCCCACCAGAGCTGGGAGAGGAGCTGGAGCTGGAGCTGGGGGCCCCTGCGGCTGGCACACAGCTGGGACAGGTCACTGGTTACCCACCAGCTGGGACAGGTTACCCAAACTGGCCAGGGGCTGGGCCCTCCCATGTGACCCACGCCCAGGGTATAAAGTGGGGCTGGGGCAGGGGGGCCAGGTTTGGCTGCTGGGGAGGGAGCTGGGCATTGGGATCCATGCTGAGCTGCTGCGCAGTGAGTGACGTGCTGAGGTGGGTTCTGCTCTGGGGTTTGGTTTCCAGCTCTGTTTAGTCTTCCTCTGCTGTTCTGTTAAGCTGTTTTTACTTTAGCCCATTAGTTTTGCCTTCTTTTCTTTCCTGATTCTCCTCCCATCCCGCTGCCACTCCTCCTGCTCCTGCTCCATATGCCATCGCTGCGCCGAGCGGGATGGGAGCTGCGTTTGAAGCACGTGGTGCCACTTTTTGCCCGGCCATGGTTGCCGCTGCGCGGGCTGCAAGCGCCGGGCTCCTCGGTGTCGTGCCCCTCCCCGGGCCTGGCGCGGCTGTTGGCGCGGTGACATGAGAACAATACTTTATGTAAATAACTTCCAGGCGGAGTTACTCGTTATTAATGCAGACAGCTCTGAAGGCGAAAGCAAACAGCACTTGGCAGCAGGAACTTTTAATGAGAATGTCATTAAGGAATTCAGACTGCGAGCTGCAAAGTGATTCCTGGTGCACCCGGCTGACTTCTCTGCCTGCCCGTTTCTTTCCTGTCCACTAAACATAAAAATGTCATTTGTTTTTATAACCCCAGAATCCAGCCTTTCTCTCTCTCCTTTTATTAACCAATTTATTAGCAGGATAAGAGCAGCCAGCTGGAGTTGGAGGGCAGTGCCCTATGAACTCTTTTTTTGCAATTGCCCTAATTATTTATTGCTATCAGACATCAGTGTTTCTATAAATTAAACCTTCTCTTCCCAAAGCTGCCTCGTGGGTTTAAATCAATATCATGCATCTCACATAATCCCTGATTATTAATAAGCAATGGTTTGAGATCATTCCGCGTGCCATCACTCCTCAGGCTGGCGTGCGCGGAACCGAGGGGGAGGGGAATGCGCGCTGCCCGTGGGGCTGGGGCAGCTGCGGCCTCGGGACCCGCCAGCCCTGGCACCGGCGTGAACCCTGGCGTTCAGAACGGCCAGGGAACAGCGGCGCTGGGCTGGGGAAAGTCCTGGCACTTCAAAATGGATCTTCCTCTTAAATTGGAACGAAACTCAAATACTCACCGTAGAAGGGGACGGGGGAACAAACCTTAATTTCAAAGCATCTGAGTTGCCTTCTTGATAATATCAAGTTGTTTCATTACGTCTCAAAATATATTACCAAATACAACATGGTATGTGTTTTAATGCTAAATATTTAATATTATATACAATTTTAAGCAAGTCATTTAAGAAAGAACAGTGAATGTATTTATTTTTAATATTTTACCTTATCAAATCAAAATTTTCAACCAAATATAAAAAGGAAAAAAATGTTTAATCTTTCTCCCATCAAAGGTGTCATCAAAACTGACATCCCCATGAGTATTTCCATTCCAATGAAAATCCTTTCCTTGATGGAAAGCTGCTCTTTTTAAAAGAAAAAAAGATGCAAAGGATGTGTTGCTGGTGCGCGGTGTGCTGTGCCGCTTCCCGCGCACGCCCGGCTCTGGGCAGCGCGGCGTTGCTGGGTCACAGCTGCTGTGCCCGTTTGCGCTGCAGGCAGAAGGGGTTTTGCCCGCAGGGATTTGCGGGGCGGTGAACGTGGAGGGACGGGATGGCTCGGGGGACTAGGGGTGTCCCCGTGCCCGGGTGCTGGCAGCAGGAACCCGCGCTCGCTGCCGCCTCCTCCTTGGCTGCCGCTGCCTGGAACCCTTCACCGGGAAAACACAAACGCCATTTCGGCGTCGCTGCCGACGGGGACGCGGCTCACGCACAGGCGACGGGGGATGTTCTCGCCGTGGGCCTACAGCCGCATTTCACCGCCTTCGCGGGAGCGGCCCCCTGCGCGTGCTGCGGGCCTTGGCTCTGTGTCCCCCGCCGGGCCGGGCTCGCCTCCGCTCTGGCGCGCTACGGAGCGCGAAACGCGAGATGTTTTCAGCAACCGCGCGGACGAGCTCTGGGCGCTGGGAACCCTCAGCGGCGCTGCTCCGGCACCGCCGGGTGCGGCACCCCCCGCGCGTGTCCGTGGGTCCCGCGCCGAGCCCCCCGTTCGCGCGGGGGGGGGCCGGGGCCGCGGCCCCGCAGCCGGACGGGCGGCGGCCGCTGACAGCGCCCCCTGGTGGGGGCTGCGCGCCACGCGCGGCGCGGGGGCACGCGGGGCACCGGGGCCGGGCGCTGCTCACGCGGACGCGCCGCGTGCGGCCGTTCCTCGTTTTCCTCCTTTTCACATCCTCTGCCTTCCCTCTCACCCTCCTCCGGCCCTTCCCCAGCCGGCGTTACCCGCAGGTGGCTCTGGCAGGGGCCGGAGGCCGCCCGACCCTCCCCGGCCGCTGCCCGCGCCCCGCGTGCCGTCCCGCACATCCCGCCTGCGGCTGGCGGGGCGCGGAGCAGAGCGCCGCTCCGAAACACTCGGAGATTTTGCCCCTGAAACGAAATGCGCAGCCTTGTCCAGGACGTCCTGCGAGGCACGAACGCCGGCATCAACGCCGCGTGCAAACAGAGAAGGAGTCTCTACCCTGCAAGGGTGGCTCCCGCTGGCACCGCGCGCCGCACGATCGCTGTTTGGGAACAGCCCTGCGTTCAGAGAGCAGTCGAAAAAAACAACTTTTTCTTGTTAGAAATAATTATATCTTGTCAAGTACAGTGGCATCTGCAAAAGATCTGTTAATCTAAATTATATGATACTTAAAGAGCAGAACTGGAAGCTGTACTGATAATGGGTTTTTTTTTCCTCACGCTTTTAGAAATGGAATTAACACGATCGTACAATCTGTGCTCCGCTCGGCGAGGAGCCACAGGAGCCAGCCTGCCCTGGAGGCTGGCACCAGCCCCGCTCCCCGTGTGAACCCATCCTAGCTCAAAGCGTCACCTTTACAAACGCTGTTTCCTGCCCGGGACTTCTGGGGCACTGCCTGTGCATCTGCTGGTGCGCGTCTAAACAGCACGGAGGGCTCCAGCCACGAGAGGAATCCTTTGGGGAGCCCCTGCTTCCCCCTTCTGCTTCTGCTGAGTGGGGAGAGCCACCGTACGAGCGAAGTCAGGCGCCTGGAAGATAAAGGCTGCGGTGACGGCGGGAACGGTGAATACACCTGGGGCTGCATCGTGCGCCCTGACGAGCCTGCGCGCCTGCACCAGAGAAGCAGAGGCTGGGAAGGACCAGAGGAACGTGGCAACAAGCAGATGAAAACTGCAAAGTCGCCCAAGCCGCACGCCGCTGCGGGACTGTGCTGTGAAGAGCAAGCGCGCTGCCCCAAGCAGGCTGCAGCTGATTGCCAGTGACACGTCCCGGGCCGCCTGCACAGCAGCACAATGAGCCCTGGCACGGCCACCAGCCTCCTGGCACCTCTGCTCTCCGGCTCTATCTGCGCTCGCACATCTGTGCCATCGCTGCTGTGTGCCAGCCGCGGGGAGAGCCAGCCCTGCTGGCGAGCAGCATCCACAGCCGTCGTCCTCCCAGGCTCCTGCTACGCACAACGTGCTGCTCAGCAGCTGAGGCCAAAAGCTTTTCGCGGTCTGAGAGGACGGGAGAGCTTTCAGAGCGCACCGTGCCTGGATGCGCCCCGTGCAAGCGTGAAGGAGGGGCTGTGTGCGGCGCCCGCGTGGGCTGGGGTCAGAGAGGTGTGGGCAGGGGAGCGGGGCTTTGGCTCCAGCGCACTGCTCATTATCAAAACCTGTGGGACATTTGTTAGCTCGTTAGCGGTCTCGCTCCGGATGGCTGCTCGCAGGCTGGCGCGAGGGCGGAGGTGCGCAGCTGTGGCGCGAGGCTAGTGCAGGCTGATGCCAGTGCAGCAGTGCTGGGCACCCAAGTCGGGGGCACTCGCCACTCTGGGTGCAGCAGCCCAGAGAGGAACTTGCTCTCCCAGCTCCGCGGTCATCATCCGCCGAGGAGCAGCACGCGGAGCCAGCTGCTCCCTTCTGAGGTACCGGGGACATCGGAGGGAGGTGCGGGATTTGGGTCCATCCGTTGCGGGTGCCCACCAAGAGCAGACGCCGAGGACAGCCCGTGCCTGGAGGACCTGGTGCTCGCTGGTTTTCTCTGGTCCTTTTTGTGGTCTGCGTGCAGCCGGGAGATGGGCTGCTCTTGCCATGCAAACCGAGGTGCCAGCAACACAAAGGGAGGCAGAAGCCAAATTCAAGGCACGGTGCAGCTCTCCAGAGTGAAGGCGTGAGTGATCAGAGGGTCCTGGAGAGCCCTGAAATTTCCCGGTGATGCTGAGCTGTCACAGAGCAATGGGGAAACCTTCCCAGGGAGTGCCAGCAGCCTGCCGTGGTGCCAGCAACGGCCTGGCCTCGAGTGTTCATGGCAGCACCTACGGCTGGGCGGGGGCTGTGCCGCGCCTCAGCCAGCGGGGCAGCGTCGGCCGCTCCCCTCCGCGCTGGCACCCGCGCTTCCTCGGCCCCGCCATCCCCCGGGCCCTACCAAGCACAAACTGCAAACCCCAGCACCTGGCACCCATGCCCACTGTTGATCCCATCGCCTGCCCCCGCTGGGGCGGTTCGCGGGCCGGCCAGAGAAGGACACAGTGACGAAGGCTCGTTGGGCAGCAAAAGGCGTCTGGGCAGGATGCGGGATGGGCTTGACGCTGGGCAGCGAAAGGATGGGATGTTCATGGGACGGGCGCGAGTCGGGGCTGGGCAGGCGCCGTGAAACGGCCCCCCCCAGGCAGGGCTGCCCGAGGGCACCCCTGTCCCTGCACACAGCTGCCCAAGGGGAGAAGAAACAGGGCCCCAAGGAATGGGTGCCAACATTTGGCTTCGGCGGCAGCCAGGCAGCACCAGCTGGGCTCTGCGAGAGCGAGGCGGCATCGCTGCCCCGAGCCCTGCCGTGG